>NC_056747.1:473406144-473523644 GCF_019279795.1 Protopterus annectens | reverse complement strand
GAATCTGAAAAGATAATGGGTGCTGATGCTGAGAACAAACACTTCAGATACCATTTTATCTTAGTCATGTGGAGTCTTGCCCGAGGTATCACGGTAATCAGATACCAGGAGACCCAAAATCCTGAGGTATTCTCTCACAGTGACCAAAGTCTAGGAAAGGGTTTAACACACAGATCTATTTTTTCCCAGGGGAAGGAAAGCTCTTTGCAATGAGGTGTCTAGCAGACACTCCAAGAACAAAATTCTGTAAGAGTGTGTCAGACTTTTCTCTTGGAATCCCAGTTTGCATAGGAGAGATCTCACCCAAGTGAAAGACACCTGACACTTTGGAAAGGACTCTGCAAAGATAAAGTCTACACACAGAAAAATGTGGATACCTTGTAGCCTGCAATTTGCTACAACTGGAGCAAGACACTTTGTGAATACTTGCGAGGCAGTGGTTAGCCCAAAGGGTAAGGCAGAGAACGGACACAGGGTGTGTGTGTGTGTGTGTGTGTGTGTGTGTGTGTGTGTGTGTGTGTGTGTGTGTGTGTGTGTGTGTGTGTGTGTGTGCAGGAATTAATAAAACGCATGAAGTCTTGGACAGAAATGCGGAAAACATTTTTTAAATCTTACGTTGTGTAGTGAAAGCATTTTGAACTTGGGCAATATCACAAACTAGTTTAGGAAAGAAAGATGCAGAACTGGTCTCCAGGCATTTTTTTTCTTTGGCACCAAAAATACTTATGAATAAAAAACCTATTTCCCACTGGGAAGAACTGTTTCTATAACCTTCTGAAAAGCAGGGGCTGTAGGACACGAAGCAGCAGATACTTGTTCTAGTGGATGTGGAATAATTCCCTGGAAAAGAGTAATTTCCTCCCACTGCCATCTGTACCCTACTGAAATCAGTTTCAGAAGCCATTTGTCTGAGAAAGTTGTTGCCAAAGGCAGAAAAAAGATTGACTTTTTTTAAGGGGTATTTGCCGGGGGGGGGGTCCCTTGAACATAAATTCTAATTATTTAAAAGACTGTTTAAAAGCATTTTTCTGAGACTGTTTTGTTTCTAGGTAAAATTCGATGAGGAAGCAGAAAAAAAAAAGCTTTGTTAAAAATTTATTGAATGAGGGCTGAAAAAATCAGAGAGAATATCTGTCACAGCTTACCCCGTTCGTTATATATATTTTGAAAACGTCTGCAGCAAATGGACCAAAAACTAAATCTCTATCCAAAGGTGAATTTAAAATCTGATTTTTTTACATCCCCTGGGAGATTTTGACTAGTGTAAAGTACCTATGCAGGATATAACCCATATAGGTAAGCTTATGCTACTGCGGCAGTGATCAGTAAGATCATCAAGCAGCAGAGAACAAAGTGAAGAGATGCGCTTGACATGAGCAGAAGGGTAAGCAGCTTCAGGAAAAGAAAACATACCAGTGATAAGACAAACAGTGACACTATTGACAGGTATGTCTTTATGGACAATATTATACTGCCCTCAGAATTTACTTTAAGCGACATAAGAGCTTTGACATATTTGGGTTCAGAAAACTTGTGTTAAGTTACATTTGAAACTCTGGCTTGCATTTAAAAAGAACACCAATTGTGTAATTCAGACCTACAGAAATTGAGGAACGTGAAACTTTTTTCTGACAAAATGTGATAGAAGTGCATGACAAGCTGTATGGGTAGTAGAATGGGAAGTACAGGTTACAGTGGATATGCAAATTACAGCATATTTTAAACAATATAACAGGAAAAAGGAATAGAGCAACTGTTAGGTACTGGAGGCAACCGAAGGCTTGTTTCAGCTGTGGGGATAAATACATGGTCAAGGAACATACAAAAAAATGCAGCTAATGCAAGGAACAAGGTCATACTGCTAGGAACTTTAAATCTTTTGTAGGAAGTAGAAGTATGAGAAGTTTGGTCATTTTTGATTTGAATGTGCAGTAATGGAAAAGGTATATATGAAAAAGAAATTGAGATGGGGAAGACAATACATAGAAAACGATGTTCAGAATCAAGTGAAATGGCTGATACCATGAAAAAATTGTTTTCTTAACCTTAAGTCATTTTTTCAAACAGCAATGGAAAGGAATAATGGAAGAAGAGATTCAGATATGAACATAGGTTGATAAACTGAGAGGTAGGTAGTGACTCAGAAAAAGGGGGAAAACAAGCGCAGGAAGAAGTTAAAATCTAGGAGCAGGAGGTTGAAAGGGGAGAAAAGGGAAAAATGGAATTGTGTTAATTTAAGTATTCTGGGACTAAATGTGAAGACTGCAAGGAATAAACTGAGGACTTTAATGGCTGCTGAATGGTACAAGAAACAGATTTAAAAATTTCTTAAGAGTACTCCATCAGAAATGTTGTCTCTTTCGGCTTTTCCCGGCTAGGGGTTGACACAGCGGAACTCCGGTCTGCTAATGATTGGCAGTTGATTTTTACGTGCTGAGTTGCCAGCCCTAATGCACTACCTTCAACGAAGGTACACCCATTCACGCATGTCTCCACGCAGAAGACTCAGAGTAGAACCGGTCAGTGTCTTACTGTGAGGCGACAACGCTACCGCAGCACCACCACCGCTTGTGCAGCACCAGCACCGCTTGTAGTACTCCATCAGAAATACTCTAAGCAAACAAGTGAAACTAAAGAAAGTATTCTTTTGAGCTGGGACACAGAATCTGAATTGCCTAGACACAGTAAGGCCTTGGATTTAATTCTGGCGGATGTCTATTAAATCAGTAGGAGGGAAATCCAAGTCTAAACCAACTACATCTGAAGCACTGAATTCTGTAACAAAAATAAAAACTGGAAATTGGATCTTTAGAAAACTGAAGGAGCAGATTACATAGAAATAAATGGAAACTGTGGGAACAATACATGCAGAATAAGGTTTTAGAGGAGGAATGAGGTTTAAGAGAAGACAGGAATTTAATTTTATGCTTAGCTTATATGATATATACCAATAGATTGAATTACGTTTGTAAATGCGAACTTCTTAATATGGTTTGATTACTTTTATACAAATAGAAGTTTTGACTGCAGGTTAGAGACTCTTTCCTTATAAATGAAGATAATCTCTGGTAGTGTTTTCAGTTGAGTCTACAACACAGCAGTGGTTAAAAAGGGAAACTTAGTAAGGTGCATTAAAATACTGCATGATGAAGGACTACATAAAACAAGAAGTTGTTAGAAAATACTGAGAAGAGAACACAATGGTAATAGACAATGGGAGAACTTCTGTATGGCTTCCAAGTAAGCAGCACAGTCCAGAAGGTTTAGGAGTTTTGCTTGGAAGTATATGCATAGATTTTTATAGGCTCATATGCAATTACAAGGCCAACGACTTGGGGGGGGGGGGGCACTTTTTAAGACTAGCCATGATTCCCAAATGTATCTAACACGTTTTGATACCCTAGGGTTATTTTAAGGAGTACATGTAGTTTTTGGGCATGGATGGTTAAACATTTATAGGTTGCTTCTGTCAAGTACCAGACCAAGGGTAAATTTCCAATTCCCCATCCACTGGTACAAGTTGCACTTGAACTGGGTTAGAGAAGAACTCTGCTTCATATGGATGAGAGGCCTGTACCAAAGTAGTAGTCTTGGAGTCACATACCTCTCCCTCCTGTCCTATTTATGTTGCAGATAAGATTTAGGTCCCTAGATTTGGTCATTCTGGTGACATCTGTTTAACTTATGTGCAACAGGTTACTCACAGTAAGAACAGAAGATGCTTTTGTAGGTCAGGTATAGACTGCTTCTTAGTCTATAGGCGATGGAATCCAAGGATATGGCTTTGAGGTAGTTCATAAAAGACATGTTTATGCCCTGTATTCTTTTTGTGTGGAACCCCTGTGGAAGCTCCTGTTGTTGCATATGCCTGATTAGGTACATACAGAAGGGGCACTGCACTCAATGACTGTTCTGAAAAGGAGTGAGTAAGTCAGACCAATAACATCCTTGGACCTGGACAGCATTTCCCCTTGCTTATAAGTTTAGCACCACAGAAAGGATTTCCTTACTACTGCAGACAAATGATGGTCAAAGGCCATGTTACTGTTTACTTGTGTTTCCAAACCCCGATCACCGGATCCACCCTTGGGGATGTATTGTCACTACAATAGTTTCCAATGGTAGCAGTCTTCCCAAAGGATACTATTCTGTATTTCTTAGCATTGAGTTTTAGGCTGTGGCTCTGGAACCAGTTATTAATGTGTCAGGCCTTCTTGGAAGGTATCTGTCTGACAGTTTATGACTGCTCCTAGTTTTGCAAAACGTCTGCAAACTTCAGCCAGAGGCCCATGATGCTGGCCTTGACTTCAGAGAATGAGATTACCAAAAAGGAGCAGCCCCAGCACCTCAAGCAGACTTCAGAAAACTTTTCCAGACAGACAGCAAATGCTGAAGACGTGATGGGAAAAAACAGATAAGTGAGAATGTAACAAATTGGCAGATTTAAAAAATTCTTTACAGTGCATTCGGTCAGAAATAATGAGGGAACCAAATGGTTTTAAGTAAGGAAAATAGAAGTTATGTTCTTACCATAACGTTCCATGTTAGTTGTCTTCTTCTCGCCTTCTTTCTTGCTGGATGGGTTCGGAGCCGACCTCGGCTCCGACTCGGCCACTCTAAAAGCTCGAGAGTTGGTTCCACCAGCTCAAGGATCCCCTTATATCCCACAATGCTAGGCGGTATTACCTCAGATCTCGTTTGCAAGCTAGGCCCAGCCAATAATAACTCCAGAACCACTGGAAACGGGAAAACCCACCTCTATAAAAGGAAGGGAAGAAGGTGACCTGAAAACCTGATGAAGGAATATATGCACAGTATAGCATATACCTATATACAATAGAGGTGGTAGAAAGACAGGTCACAATCAAACTCCTCTAGGTCTGTCCAGGCTAGGGGGAAGGAGGGTGGGACGCAAGAAGGCGAGAAGAAGACAACTAACATGGAACGTTATGGTAAGAACATAACTTCTATATGTTAAGTTGTCCATCTCGCCTTCATTCTTGCTGGATGGGACCGCGTCCTAGCACCTTGTCCCGGTGGCCTATCGGAACAGACTCTTGAGTACAGTGGAACCAAAATTAGCTCTATGTCTAGAAGCTAAATCCAACTTATAATGAGAAATGAAAGTGTGAGGAGTAGCCCATGTAGCTGCTGCACAAATGGTATCAATAGGCAGCCTATCTTGGAAAGCTATAGAAGTAGCCAAAGCTCTAGTCGAATGGGCCTTTGGTTTGTTAGGCAACTTTTGGTGTCTAATTTCATACACAAAGGAAATCAGGGATGTTAGCCATCTGGAAAGTGATACCTTCGAAACTGAAAGGCCCTTTCTGCCTTCTGCATAAGAGACAAACAACTGGTCAGTTTTTCTGATCTGTTTGGTCCTATCCAAATAATACCTTAATTGACGATGGACATCTAGCCAATGCAATTTTTGTTCAGACCGGTTAGAAAAATTAGGAAAAAACACGGAGGTCAATGTTTTGATTCAGATTTGTCACAGAGGCTACTTTAGGTAAAAAGGATGGATTGGTCCGTAAGGATACCCTATCCTTATGAAACAAAAGATACGGTGGTCGACTGCTGAGTGCATGAAGCTCTGAGACCCTTCTAGCTGAAGTAATGGCTACCAGAAAGAGAGTCTTCCAGGATAGCAATTTCATTGGACAGGAGGCTGCAGGTTCAAAAGGGGGAAGAATTAAAGATGTGAGAACTAAATTAAGGTCCCAAGAGGGAGGAGGATTTCTTAAAGGAGGTCTAAGAAGAAAAACTCCCTTCAAGAAAGCTTTGCAAAGCTTGTGAGACATGATGGCAGAATCTGAGGTGCCCACATGAAAGTTAGATATAGCTGCCAATTGAACTTTAAGAGTAGAAGGAGATGAACCTGCATGGAAGAGTTCAGCTAGAAAGTCAAGGACTATTTGGATGGAAGCAGTGAAAGGATCTATGTCCCTTCCTTGAGCCCAATAGGCAAAACGTTTCCACTTACTAAGATAAATCTTCCGAGTGGAAGATTTATGGTAAGCTATCAAAATATCTCGAACAGAGTGAGATATTTGAGGAAGCCTGGCTAAGGTTGGAATTGGAGGAACCAAGCAGTGAGGTTCAGAGAGAGGAGGGAGCGATGTAACTGACCCGATTGATGGATCAAAAGATCTGGAACTAGGTCCAGATGCCAAGGTTGCTCCAACAGAAATTGATGTAGAAAGGGGAACCAAACCTGTCGTGGCCAGTAAGGAGCAATGAGGATCAATGAGGCCTTCTGAGCGATAGCTTTCTGTATCACTTGAGAGATTAGTGGGAAGGGAGGAAATGCATACAGAAGTCCCCGGGGCCAAACTTGGATTAGAGCATCTCTGCTGGGCTGGCCTGGTAACGGGAATAGGGTGAAATAATCTCTGCACTTGCTGTTTTGGGGAGTAGCAAAAAGGTCGCAGCAAGGCTGACCCCACTTGAGAAAAATTTTCTCCAAAATAGAATCTTTCAGAGACCACTCGTGAGGCATGAGGATAGCTCTGCTCAACTTGTCCGCGATTAGATTGGACTTCCCGGGATGTGCGTTGCTATCAGAAACCGCTGAGAAGAAATCGCCCATTGCCACAGTCTGAGTGCTTCTCGACATAGGGGATAGGACCTGGTTCCGCCTTGTTTGTTGATATACCACACTACAGACATGTTGTCCGTCTGGATTGCTATCGTTCCCAAGGGAAGAGAGTCTTGAAGGGCTTGCAACGCTAAAAGCACTGCTCTCATCTCTAGAACATTTATATGCAAGTGGCGTTCGCCTGGTTGCCATATGCCCTGGACTGTTCTGCCCTGATAATGCCCCCCACACCCGATCAGGGAGGCGTCCGTTGTCAGAGTAGCAACCGGAGGAAGGAACAAAGGGTCTTCCCAGGAAGAGCTGGGGGGAAGAAATCCACCAAAGAAGATGATTCTTGCATGCTTGTGTAATCATAATGGTGTGGGACATCGGAAGTTGCTGGTACGACCATTGTGTGAAGAGCATCCATTGAAGGATTCTCATGTGGAATCTGGCTAATAGAAGTAGAGGGATAGCAGCCGCCATAATCCCCAGTACTTTCAGAACTAATCTGGCTTTGACTCTGTTGCTGTGGAAGAGAAGGGAGACCAGTTTGCGTATGTCTGCTATTCTTTGGTCTGTTAGTCTCGCAGACATGTTGACTGTGTCTAGATTTGCGCCTATGAAGGTAATAGCACGACAAGGCGACAAAACAGACTTTTCGCAATTTATTGAGATGCCTAACTTTTGACAAATGCGAAGGTGTAGTCTCTGGCCATTAGAAGAAGATGCTTGGTAGAAGCTGTGAGGAGCCAGTCGTCCAAATATGGAAACACCTGGAATCCTTGACGTCTCAGGTGAGAAGCTACCACTGCCATGCATTTGGTAAACACCCGGGGGGCAGTGGTGAGACCAAAGGGCAGGGCTCTGAATTGAAAGTGACTGGTTCCCAGCCGGAAGCGGAGGAATCTCCTGGAGCGTCTGTTCATTTTTATATGATAGTACGCATCCTGGAGGTCTATAGAGCACATCCAGTTCTCCTTTCCCAATAGGGTAGGATGGATTGTAGCGTGACCATCCGAAATCTTGTTTTCTTGACCGACTTGTTCAAGATACTGAGATCCAAAATGGGTCTCCAGTCCCCTGTTTTCTTTGGAACCAAAAAGAATTTGGAGTAGATTCCGGATCCTTGCTGGTCTGCTGGCATTGGCTGAATGGCTCTTTTGCAAGCAACTTTGATATTTCCAACGCTGCTTGATCCCTTTGAGCGGGTGGAACATCTGCAAGGGATTTTTTTGATTGATTTGGAATACGAAAGAACGGAATGGAATAGCCTTCGAAATGATGGACTGTACCCACTTGTCTTGAGTTAGGGATCGCCAGGCTTCTGGGTACAGTGACAATCTTCCCCGACTGCCTCGAAGGTGGACAGTCGGGCAACACCTCAGGGATGCTGGAAGGGCTTATCGGAAAAGGTTTCTCGATTGCCCTGGTTCTGCGGACCCCTGCCTCTAGGGCGGCGTCTACCATTATTGTTCCCCTCTGCCTCTGGAGGGGAACCGACTCTGTCGTCAGGCAAAGTCCCTTGAGATTGTTTATGAACCACATTTTCCCACTTTTCTGGCCTTTGGGGTAAGGCCTAGAAGGAGTAGAGAAACGGACTCCGACGGCAGAAAGAGTTTTGCCATCCGTCTCGCACCTCGTCAAGGTTTCTTTCACTTGAGGACCAAAGAGAGATGATCCATCAAACGGGGAATTAGTGAAAGACGTTTTAAAGGCGTCCGCAAAATTGCATAGCCGCATCCAGGCATGCCGGCGTAAGGCGACACCTGTCCCTGCGGCTCTGCTCGCTCCATCAGCCGCATATGAAAGGAGGCGCATGGAGGAGTTAGCTATAGAGTTTAGGGTAGCCAGCTGAGCGTTCATCTTGTCCTGAAAACCCGCAGCTGTAGGGTCCTTCAACATCTCGCTCGCTTCCTTGATCAAGTCTCTTTGAAGACGAGTGAAATGGCATAGGTAGTTCAGCGAACGCATAGCAAAGGTCGCTGACGAAAACATCCGCTTCCCGTACCTGTCCATAGACCTAGATTCCTTGTTAGGAGGATGGACAGGCACCGAAGAATCAGCTAGTTCCTTCTTAGTGGCAGCAGCTACCACCATAGCATCCACAGAAACTCCCTTGGTCAGAAATTGCTTATCTGCTGGTGCTGTGATAAACTCTGAAGGTCTCCTGGGGGTGGGGTCCACTGAGTCAGGAGCCGTCCAAGCCTTTTTTGCTACCACCTGCATGAGGGGGTCACAGGGGAGGGGGGGGGGATACCCAGGAGGTGGAAGGGCGAGAGCCAAACGCCTCAAGATACACAGATTCATCCTCCGAAGGATTAAGGGCTGGCCAATTTCCCCTCTGTTTCAGAATCTCTAGAATGTCTGCAAAGGAGACATCTTCAGAAGGGGAACGGGGGGAACCCTCGGAATCCTCTAAATCTGTGTCAGAGGTGACAGACTCAGGTGAGTCTATGTGCTTCCTCTTACACTTTCTCTTCCTAGAGGGCTCCCCTGCCAATTCAGGAGAGGCCTCGGAAGAGGATGAGATCCCCACAGGGGATTCTTGAGGAGCTGGCTCTCTGCGGTCTGGGATGAGGGAGTGAGTAGACATAACCTGAGGCACCGAAGAGGGAGGGGCGGATGGAGCCGACTGTGGAGTTGAACCAGGTTCCAACACACTCCGCATGACCTCGAACGCACCCCTGTCAGGCAGAGCCAGAGGTCCCCGCCCGAAAGCTGAGAACCCCTCGGCACCGACAGTGATGGCTCCGAGGCCGATGTCGGAGCCGAACTCACCAGCGCCGAAGCACCGAGAGGGAGAGCGGGGTCGGACAAGGGTCCGATGCCAATCACCCCCTCGGAGCCGACGAGGGAAGTCCGGCGCCGAGATTCTTCCAAGGAAGAAATCGGAGCAGACGACGGAACCTAAGACAATTGTATCGGTTCCGACGCTACCACAGTCTCGGTTCCGAAACGCCCCGGCTCCGAGCTCAAAGGAGTCGGAGGAGGAACATTTTGAGGGATAGGGTCAAGCATCGACTGATAGTCGGGCTCTGAAGCATTTGGGCCAGTGCCTCGGACTTAAGAAGTCGACTCACTACCCTCTGAAGGTCATGATCCGAAAGCCTCGATGATCTAGAGGAGTGAGATCTATGGCTCCGTTCAAACAGCAAGGGAGACGCTGGAGCCGAATGAACGGAGCCAAGGGACGGTGACCTAGACCTCTTTCTAGATGTCGGTTCCGATGGTCTGATCGGAGCAGACCCAGGAATTTCCAATGCCTCGGCTCCAGCCGGAGCAGAGGGAACCACAGAAGCTGCAGTCCGAGACTCATCGGCTCCAGCCGGAGCCGATGTAGCAGTAGGTTTCGAAGCCTTAGGCCTCGACTCAGAAGCTGGAGTCGAGGACCTAGAAGCCTTAGAGGGTTTGCCCGAAGTAGCAGTAGGGGAACCCTCAGGCTTAAGCAAACCTCTTAAAATAAGTTTGTTTTTTCTTTCCTGCAGGACTCTAAGGCTGAAGCCATGGCATACAGCACAAGAGTCCTGCAGGTGTAAAGGTCCCAGGCAGTATACACAAGAAGTGTGACCGTCTGTCAGAGACATTTTCTGACAGCACGAGTCACACTTCTTGAAGCCTGAGACCTTTGACTCCTTAGACATTTTCAAGGAAAGTGTAACCACACACACAAACACACCGATTACACTGTCCACAAAGTTAACTAAAAAAAGATTAGTTCTTTTTCAGATCCCTAAAAAAAAACACATACACTCCACTAAGGGGATGGAAGGGCCCGAAGGCCTGAGGGAAGAACTAATAAGTTCTTGTGGAAAAAAGGGTGGATAAACAGGGAGGAAAGGGTCAAAATCCACTAAGTTAAGGGAATTAACTATAAAAAACTAAATTAAGGGGGTTTAATTTAACTATAGATTAATCTATAATAACTGACCTGAAGCCGGTAGAAACCATACACCTCGATCGCTGTAGCGGCAAACGAGATCTGGGGTAATACCGCCTAGCATTGTGGGATATAAGGGGAGCCTCGAGCCGGTGGAACCAACCCTCGAGCTTTTAGAGTGGCCGAGTCGGAGCCGAGGTCGGCTCCGAACCCATCCAGCAAGAATGAAGGCGAGATGGACAACTTAACATCAACTGTTTTGAGCTAGGATGTAGGACCTGAGCGGTCAAGATGCAGTAACACCTTAAGTTTAATGGAACGCATGATCTAAATGAACTTAAGTGCTGAATATTGCAAAGCAGACACAAGAACCTGAGGTGAAATCTTTAGAAAAGGGAGAAGCAAATTACATAAACATGAATGTAAATTGTGGGAACAATACGCACAGGATTATGTTTAGGAGGGGGGGTGAGGTTCAATGAAGGCAGGAATTGAGAAGTTTAATACTGGAGTAAATGGTAACTATTAAAGTGGATAGGCAACATATAATGCAGGAAAAAACATTCATTACTAGAAAAGAAAATAAACAATACTCATGCATCTATGCCATTATTTAAAATCAAGAAGATGGTTGGAAGTCACAGGGAGGTTAAGTGCTGGAAAAATTGCTTCAGCAAAATTCACAAAATAAAAAAAAATACTCTCAGTTGATGAGACTACACTTAACGTTTGGCAAGAGGAGTCTGAAGAGAGGTGTGTCCATGTACTGAACTGTGAGAAAACTGGAGGAATTAGCCTGGGAAAAATTTTAATCAACAGGTTGCCTAGTCCTGCTTAACTGAAGTCAGGAAGGTAGAGGAAGATGGGCAGACCTTATTGTATCTTAAATTTTCTCTATATTTAATGGCTGTAGGAGTAAAATATATAAGTATAAGCAGCAGCAATACACACACAAAAGTTAATCTTGTGATGGAACTGAGTCCACATTTCTAAAAAAGGAGTAAAGCTTTCAAAGAATGCTAAACATTAAAACAGTAAAACAAGCCAAAAATCATCAACTGTTAACTTCAACAGAAAACAAATCTGTTATCTAAAAGGATAAAATGAGAGAGAGAGAGAGAGAGAGAGAGACACTACAACATATGGAGGAGCTGTTACAACCTGCAAAGACTCCAGTAAATAAGACTGGATTGTCTGACCTGAAAAGAGATGAGGAGGATGGCTAGTCAAAGAGGAAAGTTCATAGACTTTTCCTCAAGAAATAGCAAATTTGTTTCAAGTGGCTTGTGGCCAATTCTCAGATGCTGCACCTTTTCAACACTGGGAAAAGCAAACTGGAAAGGAAGCTGTTCTGTAGAGTTTTATAGATAAAACAAGAGGGATTATATAGCAGCCTGAGAAGGTGTTGGATACAGAGGTCCCCAACTATGTTAATGCTATGATTGATGATGGACATGTTCATACCAGATCTAGATTATTCTCTTACAGTGGTGCATTACAGTACTTGCAATAAAGCCTTGGGAAGTTTTGTACAAACAATGCTAACTCGTGTGACAGAAGTCCTACCTGTTACTGTTAACCACACCGCTGCAAAATTGGCTTAGCAAGTCTCTGAGAATACCTGGAATATATATCCTTTGCAATGGTCATAGACAAGGCACATCCTGCAAAACCTTAAGAAATATCCCACTGAGCATATGAAAAGGTAAAAACCCTATGCAAGACAGGTGCAGGTACAGTTGCTGACATACATTATCACTTACAGGTAAAGTTGCTTAGCAAAGCACTGCACTTTACTAAGTATTCCTGGAATATTCACACACGAAAAATGTTACTTAGTGAGCTGCAACCAAAGCACAAAAACACAAGAGTCATACTTCTGCAGTTCTGAATAATGTTTCTCCAAAAGACTACCCCCATTGGGAGTTTTTTGAACCAAAAAGTACTTAAAAAATGCAGCAGTTTGCTTTTCCACCTAGCAGCTATAAGTCTTAAATTCAGAAATTATAATCTTACTTATGAACATTGTGTGTGTGTGTGTGTGTGTGTGTGTGTGTGTGTGTGTGTGTGTGTGTGTGTGTGTGTGTGTGTGACGGTTTATTCAAACAAGCATTTAAGCACACAGAGGCGGCTGCAGCTTACAATGTTTTTTCTTTAGTACCTGCTACTGAAGCATCAGCTGGCACAGTACTTCCAGTACCAGAACGGACAACCTCTTTCAGTACCCCATTATCTCCACTCACATCTTCCATGTGTTGTGCTAGACGTTGGTATGGACTCTGCAGAACAGCAAGATGAATACTGTTTAGAAGAAAATATAAACAGCTTTAGGTACATAATATGATGAAGCTGTACAGCACACTCAATACAAGGTACCCACAGGAACAAATGATCTTCAAGAACTGTTCTGGTAGCAGATGCCACATGGTGCTCATCTCCAGGTTTTTAGATTTTTCAGTTGTCATACTCCAACTACGTCACCTCATAAGACATTACCATTCACTCTTGGGTAACTGTATAAAAACAAACGTTACCTTACATAGCATTGCTTTGTTCTCAAATACATGGTAAGTGTGTGTGTGTGTGTGTGTGTGTGTGTGTGTGTGTGTGTGTGTGTGTGAGGGGGGGGGGTTCCTTGATAAGAACCATTTTAATGCTCCTGCAAGCATGGCAGTACGAGCAGCCACAAAACTGGATATTTACAGGAAGATCCAGTAAAAACAATAGGTTATTTGGAGTACTTCGTGGTAGCTATAAAAGTCTTGCTTTCAGTTAGCTTTTGCAGCAGATACTACGTTCCACCCATATTATCAAAACGTGCACATTCTGTACATACCATTGTGATGCCCGTGCACTGGCGCAGCAATCAAGGAGCCTCAATCCTCACCACTAATATCAGTGAGGAGCGTCCATATAGGGAAAGGATAATAAATACACATAGTAAAGTACAATTTCCCTTAAGAGCACACAGAGATCAGTCTGGGGCTTGTTTCTCCCTTTCTCTCCAGGTTCCCAATAAGACTCCCAACTGGCACAGCAATAGGGCCCAGGTCTCAGCCTAGTGGGCAAGCTAAAACCTCCAGCACCCTCTCTGTCCAACACAGTGCTTCGTGTCCCTGACCAAGTAGCAGAGAGACACTTTTATACAACCACACAGATGCTCCTGGGGAAGGCTGGCACAGGTTCGCCAGCTGTGCCCCTTTTACCCAGACTATACGGTACCACTTGCCACCACCCACTAATATTTATCAGCTACTAAAAAGGCTCTTAACAAAGAGTGTCCAGTTATTACTGTGCAATATTATCCAAATGTTAAGTGCAACTGAACAGTCAGTCAAGCCTTATTGGAGTGGCTTGGACAGTATCACTAAATACGTGCAATGTACTCAGAGCTTAAATTATCTCTACACAAAAACAGCCACAGTTGAAAGGTTTAAAAATATTTAATAAAAAAAACACAATACTTCTTACTACACAGTGCTAGTCAGGAGTTCAGAGATCATAGAAAATACTTAAAATAATACAGTAAAAAAGTTCTGGCATCAATACAGAAAAACCTAATCTAATCTTCCTAGCTATATCCAAGAGAAAACACAGTTCTAAAATAAACTTACATATAGAACACAGGCAAAGTGCTGATGAGTTGGATGTTCTCAAAACAAATGCTAAATGCCCTCATTCTTTCTGCCCTTAAATTGATACACAGTACCACTGATTCATTTCAGATTACATAATTTCTTACTGGTTCCCAGGCTAAGAGAAACTCAGAGGTTAATAGCCCTTTTCATCCTGCAGCTGGTCAGAAAGCCAGAGCAATAAAAGAAATTATACATGCAAATTCTTGCATTTAACTCTGGTCTCAAAACAGCCAGAATTCCTTCATCCAGACATCTCGGCTCCAAGCCCTAACATCAAAGGCAATCATGAAAGACTTGACTTATCAGTTTCTTAAAGCAGCGTGCACCGTTAAATTTTTTACAGTTCAACATCCAATACAGTCTTTTCACATTTAAGAGAACAAGCCTGTGGCTTGCATTAATATTTACAAACAGAATTATGTACAAAATTTTATCTAACTAGGCTGGCAGCCATCACCTATCTTCAAACACCCCCCCCCCCCCGGTAGAACTCAAACTAGTTTTTCAAGTGTTAGGTCTGAGTATACCTTACCCCATTCCCTGTTTTGAGAGCCCATCTGCATTGGCATTGCTAATCCCACTGCGGTGCTGCACTGATGCATCATATTCTTGCAACCATGGCAGGCCTTAGGCATAGGCCAACTAGGCGGCCGCCTAGGGCGCCAGTGTAACAGGGGCACTTTTCCACTATTTGGTGTAGGTAGACCAGGACATGGGCACCAGGTAATGTGTTGGGGGGCGCCGTGGAGCTGTTTTGCCTAGGGCACCAGTTGACCTAGGGCAACTCCTGCTTGCAACTCTAGGCTCCATCTTAGCCACTAGCCATTTTGCTGGCTGGCTCTGTTTAACCATGTTACAGGATTGTGATCTGTAACTACAGTAGAGGTTCTCCCGTTCGATTCTTGGCTGGAGTGCGGGGAGTGCCTTCTGTGTGGAGTCTGCATGTCCTCCCCGCAGTTGGGTGGGCGTTCGAAAGACATGTGTAAATGGGCGTACCTTCGTTGAAGGTTGAACGTCGAGCTGGCACCTCGGCATTCGTGAAAATCTACTGCCAATCATTAGCGAACCGGAGTTCCACTGTGGCGACCCCTAACCAGGAAAAGCCGAAAGACAACAGATAAGGCTGACGTTTCTGCAGTGCCCAACACTATGGCTAGACATTCCTTTTCTACAGATGCATAGCATTCCTCCCTGGGTTGGAGCCTATGACAGAGATAAACCACTGGGTGCTCTTCTCCTTCTGAAGAACTCTGGCCAAGTACAGCCTCCACCTCATGGTTCGAAGCATCCACCTGCACAATAACTTTGCTGTAATCTGAACTGGCTAACACGGGGGGTCCTCTCAAAGCTTCCTTAAGCTCCTGGAATGCCTGCTCACATGCTGTGGTTCACACCACCTTATCTGGCCTGTTCTTAACTGTCAAGTCTGTGAGGGGAGCAGCTATGGTACTATAACTGGGGACAAACTTTCTGTAGTAGACTGCTGCCCCTAAGAATGCCCTCACCTGCTTTTTGGCAACAGCTGCTGGCCATGCCCGAATGGCTTCTTTGGAAGGTTCTGGCCTGATCTTACCACTCCCCACTCTGTCTTAGGTAGGAGACCTCTGCCATACCCACCTGACATTTGCTCGGCTTAATGGTCAACCCTGCCCTCTGTAGTCTGCCCAGCACCTCTGACACACACTGAAGGTGCTCTTGCCAGGAATAGCTGTAGATGGCAATATCATCTAAATAAGAAAAGGCAAACCCTCCTGTTAGGATGTGATCTACCAGCCTCTGGAAAGTCGCTGGGGCATTTTTCATTCCAAAGAGCATCTTTTTGAACTCATAAGAGGGTACAGCAGTTGTTAGTGCCTAGAGCCTACCATCTGGCACTTCTAGCCATAGCCTATGAGATATTCCCTTTGCAGGTCATATGGGCATAAAATGTACAAAGAAACATATTATGCAGAACTTCTATTGGCCTGGAATTTCCAGAGTTGTAACAGGGTATTGCAAGACCTGTGAGCAGTACCAAAAGGTAGGCAAGGCAGGAGACAAGATGAGAGTTCCTTTGATGCCTTTTCCCGTGACTTAGGGGCCATTTCAGAGGGTAGCTATGGATATTGTGGGGTCTCGAAGTACCCAAAGTTCCACAGGGAAAAAAAGTATATCCTAGTGGTAGTGGATTATACTGCACGATACCCTGAGGCAGTGGCTCTATCCTCCATTGAGGCAGAAAAGGTGGCAAACGCTTTAAGAGATTTTCAGCAGTGTAGGTTTCCCAAAAGAAATACTGACCGATAGAGGTGCCAATTCCATGTCAGACCTGCTGGCTTGTCTGTGGAAGTCCTGTGGGGTGAAGCACATGAAGACCACCCCCTACCATCCCCAGACTAATGGTCTTGTTGAGAGGTTAAACTCTCCAATAAAGTCCATGCTACGGGCATTTGCAGATCAGTTTAAGAGGGAGCGAGACAAATATTTGCCCCATCAGTTTGCTTACAGAGAGGTTCCCCAGGAATCCACAGGTCTTTCACCCTTTGAGTTGCTGTATGGGCATTGGGTGAGGGGACCTCTAGATTTAATTTGAGATGAGTGGGAAGATGAGCGAGTCTCACAAGGAGTCTGTTGTGGCATATGCCCTGAACCTCAGGACAAGGCTCAGGGAACTCATGGGCCTGGCCCAGGAGAACCTGGCAGAAGCCCAACAACAGAAAAAGGTGTGGTATGACAGGAATGCTCGAGCTAGAGAGAGTATGCTGTAGGGCAGCAGGTGATGGCTCTCATTCCTGTCAGACACAAGTTGCAAGCAGCTTGGGAGGGACCCTACAAGGTGGTAAGAAAGGTAAGTGATGTTAACTACATGGTGGAAGTGCTAGGCAGACTGCAGGGGCACAAATTGTACCATGTTGAAACCTTACCATGATAGGGAGGCCCTTGTGCTGAGCATTTTCAGTGGATTGCAGGAAGAGTCTGAGGGAGATCTGGGGACTGATGATCTCAGTGAGGCTTGGACAGACCGCTCAGTGGAAGGGGTAGCAATGTCCCAACAGCCATCTCCTACCAAAGTTCGAGAAATCTGAATGGTGTTACAGGAGTTTGGGGACATGTTCATTGGGAAACCAGGGTGCACCCACCTGGTGCAGCACCAGGTGGACAACAGGACCCCCAAAGGCCTATTAGAGGCTCCTTATAGGGTGCCTGAGAGAGTCAAACAGACTCTCCGAGGGAGGAGATACAGAAAATGTTGGAACTAGGTGTAATTAGAGTCCAACAGTCCCAGGGCCTCCTCAGTGGTGCTGGTGCCAAACGAGGATGGCAGCGCCAGGTTCTGTGTGGACTACAAGAAATTAGTAACAGAGTCAGATGCTTACCCCATGCCTAGGACAGATGAGGCCCTAGAGCAGCTGGGTGGGGCTAAGTATCTTACAACCATTGATCTTACCAAGGGTTACTGGCAGGTGCCCTTGACTCCCAGTGCTAGAGAGAAGTCAGCCTTTGAGACTTCTTTTGGCTTGTATGAATTCACAAAGATGTCCTTGGGATGAAAAATGCCCCAGCGACTTTCCAGAGGCTGGTAGATCACATCTTACCAGGAGCAGGAGGGTTTACCCTTTATTACATTGATGCTATTGCTATCTACAGCCATTCCTGGCAAGAGCAACTTCAGCATGTCAGGGAGGTGCTGGGCAGACTAGAGAGAGCAGGGTTGACCATTAAGATGAGCAAATGTCAGGTGGGTATGGCAGAAGTCTCCTACCTAGGATATAGAATGGGGAGTGGTAAGATAAGGCCAGAACCTGCCAAAGTGGAAGCTTTTCAGGCATGGCCTGCACCTGTTACCAAAAAGCAGGTGAGGGCATTCTTAGGGACAGCGGGATACTACAGAAAGTTTGTTCCTAATTATAGTACTATAGCTGCTCCCCTCACAGACCTGACAAGAACAGGCCAGATAAGGTAGTGTGGACCCCAGCATGTGAGCAGGCATTTCAGAAGCTTAAGGAAGCTTTGGGAGAACCCCCTGTGTTACCCAGTCCAGACTATAGCAAAGAATGTGTTGTGCAGGCGGAGGGTTCAAACTATGGGGCGAGTCTGTACTCAGCCAGATTTCTTCATAGGGAGAAGAGCACAAAGTGGTCTATCTCAATCGTAGGCTCCAAGCCAGGAAGGAATACTATGCAGCGGCAGAATAGGAATGTCTAGCCATAGTGTGGGCACTACAAAAACTTCAGCCTTATCTGTATGGAAGAAAATTCCCTGTGATGACAGATCACAACCCTCTAACATGGTTAAACTGAGCCAGTCAGCAAAATGCCAAGTTTCTAAGATGAAGTCTGGGGTTGCAAGCATATGATAGGTCAGTGCAGCACCGCAGTGGGAGTAGCAATGCCAATGCAGATGGGCTCTCAAGACAGGGAAAGGAGTGAGGTACACCCAGATAAACCTGACACTCTCAAGCAATGTTTCTCAAGGGGCATTTGAAAAACGTGCTTGAGTTCCCCGGGGGGGGGGGGGTATGACGATTGGGGAGAGATGGGCGAAGGCTGCCAGCCTAGTCAAATAGAATTTGATATATATAATTCTGGCACTTGCAAATAAATGTAAAATACAGGCATGTTTCTTAAATTAAAGAATACTGTGAAATGTGGAACTGCAAAATATGTGAAAACATTGCACTCTGCTGGCCCAGTGAAGCATGCTGTGACCCTTTCATGTTAGAATTCGGCTCCAGTTCGGCTGGATGAAAGTTTCATGCCCATTGTTTAAGGCCAAAGTTTGAAGCCACGGTGGCACAGTGGTAGCGTTGTTGCCTCACAGCAAGAGGTTCTCCTGTTCGATTCACAGTTGGAGTGCTTTCTGTGTGGAGTCTGCATGTCTTCCCCGTGGTAGAGTGGCCTCCGAAAAACATGCGTGAATGGGCATGTCTTCGCTGAAGGTTGGGTGTCGGGCTGACAACTCTGCACCATAAAAAAAAAATCTACTGCCAATCATTAGCAGACCGGAGTTCCGCTGTGGCGACCCCTAACCGGGAAAAGACAAAGAAAGTTTAAGGCTAAAGTTTATAACCAGAGTTTAGATGTGGAATGTGCTTTATTGCTCTGGTTTCTGCTGGAATGTATATGTGAAATGCCTTGTATTGTTGTAAGTTTCCTGAGTAGGTGTTAAGATTGTTAAATAATGCAGTTTGTGGCCTGAGAACTCAGACCAGGTGTTAAGATGATGCAATATGAATACTGGGAAAACCCAAGTGTCAAAAATGATGTAATTCGGGAAAGGCCTTAGTGACATGTTTGTTTGCAATGTTTAAATGCTATTTCTCACAAGAGACTCGAAAGCATTTTGACTTTGGACATCCGACTTATCAGCACTCTGCCTTATGCTCACATGTAAGTTTTAGCACTGTGATTTCTTGTAGGAATAGTTAAAGCTAGTACAGATTAATTGGGTATTTTTCTTTGAAAACAGACCTGTCCTACTGCATTATTTTAAGTTTGTGTGATCTGTGAACTCTTAGATATCTCTGTGGTGTAGTAGTTTTGTCTTGTGTTTTAATTATGTATTAAATATTTTTAAAACCTTCTACCTGTGACTGCTTTGTGTAGAGAAACTCTAGAGTGCATTGCATATTTAGAGAGGTTATTGTAATAGACCACTCTAAAGTAAGCCTTGACTGTTTGTCATACTACCATTGGATAATAATATTGCACAGTAATAATTGGACACCCTTTTAGTAGCTGATATTAGTTGGGTGATGGCAGTAATTACTACCCTATAGTCTGGGTAGTGTGGCACAGCCGGAGAATGTGTGTCAGCCTTTCCCAGGAGTGTCTGAAGTAGTATAAATACTTATCTCTAAGTTTGTGTGTGTGCTGTATCAGCAGGGACACGAAGCACTGGTTGGACAGAGAGGGTACTGGAGGTTTTAGCTTGCCCAGCTAGGCCAAGACCTGGACCCTATAGCTGTGCCAGTGGGGAGTCTTATTGGGGACCTGGTGAGCAAGGGAACAACCAGCCCCAGACTGACTGATCTGTGTGCGCACTTAAGGGAAATTGCACTGTATTGTGTGTATTAGTTATCCTTTTCTTCTAGGAGACGACCTCCCTGGTGTTAGTGGTGAGGATTGAGTCTCCTTGATTGCTGGGCCAGGACACGGTCATCACAGAAACTAACAACATTATCCCCTTCTTTAAACTGCTGAAGAAATTTGCTGTCCTTTTGTGCATCTGGGGTCCGGTTACTCCCTTCCTAATTACCTGCATGACTCTGGCGAAGAGTCAGCATCTCCTTTTCATGCTGCATCTGCCACTCCTTTTCCTCAGCTTGCAAGTGTAGCAGTTTCTCATTCGCCTCGACCTGCAAACGTCACAGCTTCTCATTGTCCTCACTCTCTAGACACCTCAGTCTTTCAGCTGCTTCCATTTTCAAACGTCTGGCCTCCAACACAAGTCTCCAACTCCAGATGGATTTTCAAGTCTTCTGCAGAAAGGTTGAGCTGTCCATTCTCTGAGTGTGGTACATCTCCACTGCCAGTCTGATCATCCTCCTGAATGCTGTTTTCTGATGCAGCTGTGACCAAAGCTGCAATTATGTCTGCCTTAGTCAGGTTTCCATGCACCAGTCCCCTAGCCTGGCACATCAGCCAGCTGGCTCCTTGCCAGCTTTCTTAACTCCTTTGCTAACATGCTGCCTGCTCTCCCTGACTAAGCTAACAAAAGAAATAAAACAGTTGTGATCTGAAGTCTGAGTATTCACTGCGTGGCTAATTTAGAGTACAAAACCACCTTCAGTGATCACTGTACACAAGCTACAGGAATTCACACTACCCACACCACTACAACTCAATTCGTATTTGCCAACCAATTAATATGTGGTGTGGATATCCCACCACTGCCAAACGATTAATATGCGATGCCAGTGCACTGGTCCAGCAAACAAGGAGCCTCAAATCCTCACCACTAACACCAGTGAGGGGCATCCATATAGGGAAAGAATAATAAATACGAACACAGTAAAGTACAATTTCCCTTAAGAGCACACAAAGATCAGTCAAGTCTGGGGATGGTTTCTCCCTTTCTCTCCAGGTTCCCAATAAGACTCCCCACTGGCACAGCTATAGGGGTCCAGGTCTCAGCCTAGTGGGCAAGCTAAAAATTACAGTTGTGTACATTTACCATAAATGTAGATGTCAAGAGTGTATTCACTGTTCCAGTCCTAACAAATGGGTTATCCGGCTCCTGGTAGCCCTCAGGTCGTCCAGAATACCAAAGGTAAGTAAAAAATGATGTTGGATGCCATCGGTTGTAAAGGACGTCAGGGCGTCCAATACAAAAGGAGGCAGCCGACGTTACTTCCTCAGTCTTTCTTGCCATAACAATCAGAAGCTCCCAGAAAAAAGTCCAAGCCAAATGCCAATTTGGCAAATACCCAATTCAGCCTGTATCTCAGGAAAAAAGAATAGGAGAGGATCAAAAAAGGGGGAAGGAGGGAAGGAAAATAGGACTGCAACAGTGAATACACTCCAACATCTACATTTATGTGGTACGTGTACACAACTGTACTATGTTCATCATGTTTCACTGTTGCAGGGTTGATTACCAAAGCCCAGTGAAAAAGTGAGGAAGAAACAAAATCAAGGGTTGGATACAATGCCCTGCAACACAGCAGTGGCAAACCCTGCCCTGGCTCGAGGCAAATTATGTTTTGTGAAAGTATGAACAGACCACTGTGTGTCAGCCTCCAAAATATCTTTAGTAGGGACACCCCTTAAAAAGGTTGCAGAAGTAGAAGCTACTCTAGCTGAGTGGTTCCTAACCCCTTGAGGAGGAACCTTGCCATGAAAGGAATAACAAAAGTTGATGCAATGTGCAATCCACTTGGAAATGGTTTGCTTAGAAATAGCCTTGCTCTGAGATTCAGGGGCAAAACTGACCAATAACCGAGCTAACTTCTGAAGGTCTTTAGTCCTGTCCAGGTAAAACCGGAGCTGTCTGTGCACATCAAGAGAATGCAGGATCTTTTCACCTTTATTTCGAGGATTAGGAAAGAAGATAGAAGGTGCATGGACTGATTAAGAGTCGAGCTAAAAACCACCTTAGGCATAAATTAGGGATTGGTTGTGAAGGAGACCCTGCCTGGATGGAAAATAATAAAAGGCTCCACAGCCATCAAACCCTGTAGCTCCGAAACCCTCCTTGCTGAAGTTATAGCCAAGAGAAAGGCAGTCTTCCAAGAGAGAAACTTTAAATCTGCAGTGGCAGCTGGCTCAAAAGGAGGAAGAGTGAGTTTCTCTAGAACAAACTTAAGATCCCAGGATGGAGTAGGTGCCTTTCTGGGAGGTTTTAAGTTGCAAGCACCTCTGAGAAACATTTTCATCAGGGGATGAGAGAAAATGGGTTGTTCAAAAAAACAATGAGCAGAAATGGCTGAAGCATGGAACTTGATAAAAGAAAGGACCACCCTGAAGCAATTCAGCCATGTATTCCAAGATCAGAGGAAGGGTAGGCTGAGAAGATTCCCCTCTAGGCTGCATCCAATGAGAAAACCTTTCCCATTTGCCGGCGTAGGACTTCCTAGTGCTAGGCCTCCTGGCCTCCCTCAGCACATTAACCACCTGCTGGGAAAAGGAAGAAGATAAGGAAGGAGTCATACTATGAGCCATTCTGCCAAATGAAGGGATTGAAAATGAGGATGCAGAATGATTCCCCCTTCCTGAACCAAGAGATCTGGCTTCAGTGGAAGATGCCAAGGAGAAAATTGGGAGAGACTGCATAGCAGTGGATACCAATGCTGTCTGGGCAAGTCCAGAGCTATGAGAATAGTCCTTGGTTGTTCGTCCCAGATCTTCAACAAAACTCTGGGTAGAAGAGGAAGAGGAGGGAAGGCGTAAATTGGCAGTGATGGCAGTAATTACTACCCTATAGTCTGGGTAAAGGGGCACAGCCGGAGAATGTGTGTCAGCCTTTCCCAGGAGTGTCTGAAGTAGTATAAATACATATCTCAAAATGTGTGTGTTGCATCAGCAGGGACACGAAGCACTGGTTGGACAGAGAGGGTACTGGAGGTTTTAGCTTGCCCAGCTAGGCCAAGACCTGGACCCTATAGCTGTGCCAGTGGGGAGTCTTATTGGGGACCTGGTGAGCAAGGGAACAACCAGCCCCAGACTGACTGTGATCTGTGTGCACACTTCAATGTCCAAGGGATGGACAGAGCATTCACTCTCCAAGCTCTGCTGTGATGCTGTCTGGTGCAAGAGAGGTAGAAGATGATTGTCCAGGGGGTAGAAAAGACCCACCCGAGGCATGCCCCAACGTTGAATGATGCTGTAAAAGACGGCTCTGTTCAGCTGCCACTTGTGAGGATCCAGGGTTCGCCTGCTCAACTCGTCTGCCAAAACATTGAGCCTTCCTGGAAGGAACTGAGCTAGGAGATGCAGGTCCAAGGATGTTGCCATGGACCAAAGATTCATGCCTTGTCTGCACAGGGTGTAAGAGGGAGTCCCTCCCTACTTGCTGATGTACCACATGACTGTGGTGTCGCCTATTCTGACAAGTAAGGTCCCTGGAGAAAGAAGGTGCTTAAAGGCTAGTAAGGCCTGTTGAACTGCAATCAACTCCTTTAGATTTATGTGCAGGTGCATCTGTTGGGCGTTCCACCATCCATGTACGCATCTGCCATCCAGGTGTGCTCCCTAGGCGTAGTCCGATGCATCTGTAGTCAGAACTTGGGTGGCAGGAGGTGTCCGAAAGGGCATGCCCTTGTTCTGTAGACAGGCTGTTGCTCACCATAGAAACTCCGTCTGCAGAGATGGAAGCAGAGGAATCATCATATCCAGGTCCTGTGTGTGTTGACACCAAATGTTCTTGAAAGTACCATTGCAATTTCCTCATATGCAGTCTTGCATATGGAATCATGGGAATACAAGATGCCATGAATCCCAGAGCTTGCAGGTATTTCCTTGCAGGGAGCTCGGACAGGCTTGCCAAGTCCCTGAAGTAAACTGAAAGAGTTGTCTGCTTCTCCTGGGTGAGATGTATTTGGGCGGCTGTGTTCAGACTCGCACCCAGGAATGTTATCTCCTTGGATGGTACCATTTTTGATTTTTTCCTCACTGATCATGTAACCCAGGGAAGAGAGAAGAGTCTTTACGAATTTCAGATCCTTTAGTAGCTGCTCCTGAGAACTTGCTTGAATCAGTCGTCCAAGTGTGGGTAAATCTGAATTTTCATCTGCCTGCAAAAAGCAATGACTGGGGCCAGGCACTTCGTGAAGACTCTGGGAGCAGTAGATAAGCCAAAGGGCAGCACAGAGAATTGATAATGTTGCTTGCCCACTCTGAAATGAAGACACTGCCTGCAACTTTGCCCGATACGGATGTGCAGATAAGCCTCGGAGATCCAAAGTTACCAGCCAGGAATCCTTTTCTAGCATTGGTAGCAAATGATGCAGAGTGAGCATTTTAAAGTTTGGAATCACTAGAAAAAGAGTTCAGAATGGAAAGATCTAGGATAGGCCGCTAGGTGCCTTCTTTTTTTGGAACTAGGAAAAGCCCGGAATAAAAGCCCTGGCCTACCTGCTGAGCAGGAGCTGCTTCTATTGCTCCCAGATGAAACAAAGGCAAAATTTGTTTTTCTACTTCTGCCTTTTGGTGTGAAGGAACATCTGGGAATCCCTTGGAGCTGGAAAGGTGCGGAAAGAAAACAGAGCCCCAGGGACACCGTTCTAAGCACCCATTTGTCATTTGTGATAGAGGCCCAGACATCTGGCAAAAGGGCCAACCTTCCCCCATAAAGGACTCTCCAGGCAAGCAAGAACAGGCAGAAGTTCTAAACGGTCATTGAGAGTGTTTTGATTGAGATGCAGGCTTGGAGCTTCCCACCTTAGAAGTGGAAGCCCCCCGCCACCTAGACCTTTGAGGGGTAGTTGCCTGCCCCCTGGAAGATTTGTAACCCCTAGTCCTGGAACGTTCTGTCTGCTGGTTATCAGGAAAGGACCAACTTCTTGGTAATTCCTGCTAAAGCGAGGGGGTTGAACTTGCAGAAGATCTAACAGTTTGCATGGACTTGGCCTTATCCTCCATCTTAAGCACCTCCTCAGCTTTGCTGCCAAAAAGAATGACTTTATGCAAAGGTACATCCAAAAGCTTAACCTTGACAGGTTCTGGAAGAGTCTGTTCTCTGAGCCAAGCATGCCTTCAAATAAGAAATCCAGTAGCCGTAGCCCTAATGGAGGCCTCAAGGATGTCAAAAACACAATGCAAGGAATGCTTATTGACCAGAGTGGCTGAATTCAACAAATCCTGCATGTCCTCACACTCTGCCAAAAGAGGTACACTTGCAATCTTAGACTGAATAGCCGCCAAGGTGTGCTGTTGGTACTTCAGCATATGAAAAAGGCAATTGGTAGCCGTAATAGCTAGGGTGGCAGAGGTATAAACTTTCTTGCCCCACCTATCAAGGTTCCTAGATTCCCTGTCCGAAAGAACAGGATTCCTGGTAACAGTGGCCTTAACTCCTTTAGGGACCTGAAAAATAACCTCTGGATCCGCCAACGGGTTCCTGAAAAGAAATAGATGAAAATCCGGGACTCTGCAGTACCTGCCCGGTTTCCTGGGAGCAGGGAGACTGAGTTTGGAGACCAGGAATTTTCCAGAAAAACAACTTCCAACACAGGGGAATAGCCAGAGGCTTATGCTGAGGTAGATCCAGAAACTCCCTAATCCATTTCTTAGATTGGGGATAATCCTGGCTTTCCCATTTAAAATGCTCCCCAAGGGTATTTAGGGTGTCACCAAAAGAGAAATCCTCTGGAGGAGAGGCCGAAGGGATGGACTCTTCTGCATCTGAATCCTCAAAGGGAGAAAGCCTGAGAAAATTTCCTCTTCATCAGAAGAAACGCTGGAAGAATCCGATCCTGAACAGGACAAAACCTCAGGAAAAACATCCCTAATCCTTTTAGGAGGATGAGGCTGAGAACCCTTCTTAAGTGTCAACAAATTAGCCATTTTAACCATTTGGGATTGAGGTGAACTAGACAGAACTGGAGCCTGCCTTTTCACAGGCTTACCTGCAAGCCTGAAGGACTCTGGAGGCTTGGCAGTTGCCAAAGAAGCAGCAGGAGTGAAGAAAGAAGTTTGCTGTCGGAGCGTAAAGCTGGGGCCTTGGACCCCGGAGTCAGCTTAGCAGTACCGGCTCCAGCAGAAGAGGCGACCACCGACAGGTCAGAAGACAAACTGTAGGCTGAAGGCCTAAGGGACTCTAACTCAATCAAGGCCTGCAATTGTACATCTGTAGACTGCAGGTACTGCGAAAGCATCTCACTGGCTCCCGCCTGACTGACTACCAACTTAACCTCATCCGAGGACTTTGAGGCCTGTCTTGGTCCTTGTCCTTATGCTTTTTCGGAATATCTGAAGCCTGAAAACTGGTGGACGCAATATCAACAAACTTAGGCCAAACTCCGAAATGCTTAGCGAAAATCCTAGCCCGACGACGGACAGTACACAGATTAAAGGAAACACAAAGATTACAATTGGGAACGTCGTGATCAAGGCATAAACAGATAATGCAATAGTTAAAAAGGAAACATGTAACACCCACCAGGGCAGAATCAAATAAAAAACTTTCAATCACCACAAAGTCCAGCAGCCGTACCACAAAGGTGAATTCACCACAGGATTTTATTAGAACAGGCAGACAGTTGCAAACTGGTACAGACTAAGCACAGTAGGATGCTTTCGCCAAACAGTTAGGCTTCTTCAGAGTCGTAACAAAAAACTAACATACACATACATTTTAAATACCATACTCAATGCTACTATTGGTTGAACCAAACACCTCCCCCCCACATTAATTAATAAAACTTATCAATAAATGACTTTTTTAATAATAATTATTATACTTTTACATACATACATAAATAATTTGTTTGTGTATGTTAGTTCAATCCTGTGGTGAATTCACCTTTGTGGTACGGCTGCTGGACTTTGTGGTGATTGAAAGTTTTTTAGATAATGCAATAGTAATGAAAATCTCTATGGGGAATCGGCTTTCCACAGGTAAGGCAATTATTAACATTTTGACATTTGTTAAGGCAAGAAAAGAGGATCCCCAACGGGATACTTAGCTGTAGTAGGTTTCAACTCTTTGGAGTCTGAAACCAACAAAGGTAAACTGCCGACCAGCTCTCATGCATGAAAAGCTTCTGTTTTGGGCTCCGTAGCAAGGAAGGCTGAGGAAGTGACATCAGCTGCCTCCTTTTGAATCGGACGCCCTGACGTCCTTTACAACTGATGGCATACGACAGCATTTTTACTTACCTTTTATATTCTGGCCAACTGACTGTTACCGGGCGACAGATAACCTATTTGTTAGGACTGCAACAGTGAAACACGAACATCCTCCAGCACCCTCTCTGCCCAACCAGTGCTTCGTGTCCCTGCCCAAATAGCTGAGACACACAGAGATAAGAGTTGTATACAACCACACAGACACCCCTGGGGAAGGCTGGCACAGGTTCTCCAGCTGTGCCCCTTTTACCCAGACTATACGGTAGTACCACTTGCCACCACCCATTAATATTTATCAGCTACTAAAAAGGCCCTTAAAGGGTGTCCAATTATTACTGTGCAATATTATTATCCAAATGGTAAGTGCAACTGAAACGTCAAGGCTTATTGGAGTGGCTTCGCCAGTATCATTAAATACATGCAATGTACTCAGAGCTTAAATTATCTCTAAACAAAACAGCCACAGTTGAAAGGTTTAAAAATATGTAATAATAAAAATAACACAAGACAATACTTCTTACTACATGGTGCTAGTCAAGACTTCAGAGATCAATAATTAAAATAATACAGTAGAAAAGTTCTGACATCAATACAGAAAAAACTAATCCAATCTTCCTAGTTCCAACCTCTAAGCAAGAGAAAACACAGTTCTACAATAAACTTACATATAGAACACAGGCAGAGTACTGCTGAGTTGGATATTCAAGACAAATGCTAAATGCCCTTGATTACATCATTTCTTTCTGGCTCCCAGGCTAACAGAAACACAGAGGTTAATAGCCCTTTTGATACTGCAGCTGGTCAGGAAGTCAGAGCAATAAAAGAAATTATATATGCAAATTCTAGCAATTAACTCTGGTCTCAAAACAAGCCAGAATTCCTTCATCCAGACATCTCGGCTCCCAGCCCTGTGATCAAAGACAGCCATGAAATGCTCGACTTATCAGCTTTCTTACAGCAGAGTGCACAGTTGCATTTTTTTTTCAGTTCAACATCCAATACAGTCTTTTCACATTTAAGAGGAGAACAAGCCTGTAGCTTACATTAATATTTACAAATGACAGAATTATCTACAAAATTCTATCTAGCAAGGCTGGCAGCCTTCACCTATCTTCACAACCAAACATATCTGAAAGAAATTCCAGCTTCAGTAACCTCTACACAAAGCTAAAACCACTTAGTACATAAAGCTTCCCAAAGCTGCCCCCCAAAAAAAACCCTTATTATAAACCACCCTCCTCTCACTCTGTATTCCTAGTTAGAATGCTGAGCTCAGAGGAGAAAAGAAAAAAGGAGAGGAGAACTCCAGTCAAAAAAATCACAGGTGGAGGACAGAGGAAAGGTGCATACCTGAAACGAGTCCCTTTCCTGACATCTTTTATCACCCCCCCTTTTATTTCCTATATGGGGTCAGTGTCATGTCAGCTGTCGCCATCTCTCTCTATTCAATGTTACTGTCCTATCTTCAACACTCAAGCTCAACTGTTGCAAGTCTTCTTACACAGTTGATTCACTTCTTTGCTGGATGCCTTTTACTGCCTCTTACCTTCTGTCTGTCCCAAAACTTCACCTTCTGCTTTTGTGCAGATGTGCCCAAACCCCCGTATCTATTCTTTGACCTTTTCTGCAGGTGGAGCTAATTTGACTTC
The DNA here is from genome assembly GCF_019279795.1 of Protopterus annectens. Classification (NCBI taxonomy): domain Eukaryota; kingdom Metazoa; phylum Chordata; order Ceratodontiformes; family Protopteridae; genus Protopterus; species Protopterus annectens. Next base: position 473,494,629 of record NC_056747.1, on the reverse strand, counting down.
TGCTCTCATGTCCTCATTTCTAGGTCTCTCTCAAAGTGTGCATCCTCCCACCCATCTCAGGCACTTCACCTGCAGCTTACTCACTCAACTGCTCTGCTTTTACTGCCCAATACTGGTCACACCACTGTTTTTTACACCTTACTTTTCAGTTTCTTTGGCGTTCTTCTGTCATACACTACACCTGACACTGTGCCAACTGGCTGCAGCTGCTCTTATTCTAGCTTGGACCTCCTCATTCAAACTTCCATTCTCCTCAACCACTTCTCACAGATACTTTGAAGTTGTTAACCTATTCCACTATCTTCCCTTCTATCTCAGTTCTCGGATTCTTATAATTTCTCCCCACTTGCTGACATTACAAAAGTCTTATTCAAAGGCATATGGGATGAAACATAGTACAGTCTTGCATCCCATAACCCAACCCTTTGCTGATATTCTTACTCCGGTTAGAAGTGTGCTCAGTTGAACTCTGATACATACCCACTCCCACCAGGAATCCCCGAAACTCCAAACACCGTCCATACTAGAGTCAGTGTACCTGTACAAAGCCTGCACCGATTCCACCAACGTTCCTTGGACTTTGAACCACCACTGAACTGCCCAAATCACCTTTCTTGGGACCCTGTCATATGCTTTCTCCATGTCTAAAAATGCAGAGTTGGACTCTCGTCTCTAGCTTCTTCTCAAGCACGTCTCACTGCAAATGTCAGGTTAGTTGCGTGGCATCCTATTCTGAATCTGAACTGATCATCTCCCATCTTATTTTCTCCTACTCCACACATTCGTTTATCACTCTCCAAGCAGTGTGATAGGAGCTTGATACCTCTATATGGGCTACAGCTGTGACTGTCCCCTTTGTTCTTGTACACTGGCACTAATAAGTTTATTCTCCAGTCACCTGGGATATGACTCTCTCACAGTACTGCTATGATGTAATGAGTACCCTCTGGAGCAATTTCTCCCCTATCTCACCAAACAGCTTCATATCTGCTGTGACCTCATCTAAGCCTGCTGCTTTCCTTGACTATTTCCTTCAGTGCTGTTCTTGCTACGTCTGCAGTGGGCTCCTCCTCTTCCTTCACTGTAGGCTGCAACTGGGGTAGTAGAGCTTCTGTGGGGTTTTATTTAATCAGAAGCTGATGAAGTACTACACCCATCTGCCTTTGATGCCCTGTGGACTGGTGAGCAGGTTGTTGCGGGCATCCCTTATGAAGTGTGCCTGATAATCATCTACATCATTCTGTCTTTGCTTTGTAATCTGCTATAATTTCTATGTGCCATCTTACTTTCCAGAAGCTGTCAGAGCTCCTCTAATGTCTTGTTCTTAGCTAGTGCCACTCCTCTCTCAAGACTAGTTAGAAAAAGATGGACCAGACTAGGAAGGAAGACTATCTCCCACTTTCTCCTGCACTCCTTCCTTTTGATGACTTCCTGGATGTCTGCATTCCACCACCAGCTATTCTTATGTACCTTATTTCCATACCTGGCTTGGCCACATATCTGATATCTGTTCTATAGTCCTCATTGATACTGTTTGAGGCTATTCTTCATCTTCACTCGTTTCCTCTTCTGAAGGTGCTAAAGCTTTCATTCCAGTAAACATCTAGTTCCTCAGCCTAGTCCCTGTTGACTTCACAGCCTTCTGACTAGTGCCTGCAGCAGACTGTGGCAATCAGTGGTTTATGCTATGGGCTGACATTTACCGAGGATGATTTTTGCAACTGCTGATTTCACCTCAGTGCACTTTCCTTACTAGGAAAAAATCTACCAGAGTTTCATGGCCACTCTTTATGTGATCTTGTGGCACTCGTGCTCTCTCACAATGTGTTGGCCACTATCAAGCAATCTTCCAGAGTGAAGTCTAGACAGTCAGCCTCCGCCTCTTTATTCCTGTTGCCCTACCTATGTGGACCCAGGCAGTCCTTATAACCTATTCTGTCTGCCCTGATATGTGCATTCAGGTCAACCATTACCACCACTAATGCACATTGCCCTGCTTTACCCAACAGGTCCTGCAATTACTATCTGAACGAACTCTTCCTCACTATCACAACCCAACTGTGGGGCACAGGCTCTGATTATGAATACAGCACTATCATTACACTGGGGTCTAACTGCCATAAGTTGTCACTAATTCCGATGCCATCTCTCATGATCTTCTGAAGCCTCTCCCTCACTAAAACTCCCACACCACTTTTAGCCTGTCCTCCTCCTGGGTAGTAAACTGTGGATCCCAAGCCAAGTGGCTTTGCTGCACTGCCCTTCCATCTCGTCTCCTGGAGACACAGGATGTTCAGCTTCTTCCTTACTATCGTCATCCACTTACAAGCTACATCCTGTCGGTGAACCTACAAAGAATGTAGCAATTCTTAACATGTTGATTTTTTTTTACATCTAGCATTCATTCAAAAGAGCTATCCCAAGCAACCCAAGCTGGGTAACTGGACACTAGCCAGCAGATCACTGACCCAGGGCACACACAAATAGGGGAACATACACCACTCCCACCATTAGCATGCGCCCCCAACGAGGATCAGAGTATCCAGGTCCTCAACCCACTTACCACTGGCAAATACCCATGACTATTTAGCAATAGTCAATAAGACTGAGTCACCTAGAGCCAAATTTTACATCACTGGATGGCTAGCCCTTCTATGGCACACAGTCTGTCATCTGTCTCTCTCCTGTCTTGAGGATAATGTGTACCACAGCAGATGCCAAAAGTTATTGGTCTACAAAACTCTTCCCCCATAAGGCATCCACTAGTCTGTGATGCAGCCCACAACTCCATTCTTGGAGGACTCTGAGATAGAAAGACTCAGCAAGTTTTTTTGTGAAGTGGAAAGAACCCCACAGCGAGACAGGGAGAACATGAAAACTCCATACATGCATGGGCTAGAAGTCAGGATTGAGCCTTGTGCAAGGGAGATGAAGACCTTAACCATTATGTAAACAGACCATTATGACAAATACAAAACTGCGTGAAACACAAACACCTGAGAAACAGTCCCCAACACTGCTTGGTGGTTACTACCACTAGACAATGGCTAGGTCATCTCGCACCTTGGGAAATCCCACAGAATGGCACCCTAAACCCAAACTTGATGAAACAAAAAAATTGTACTAAGCTGCTTGCTACAGTTAATACACCGAGCTCCAAACTAAAATAACAAATGCAATACTAGCAAGCCTTTAAAAAGCTGCTGCTTCTTAAATGAAAAAACTGGTCCTGCACTCTCACCCACGGACAACTGCTGAATTTGCCCCTAAAATCTGCTTCTAGGCAGATGCCTCCTTTGTCAGCCTACGTTACATCTCTGCTGAAACATACCACATACAACAGCAGTCCAAAATGAAAACTTTGACGTGGAAATCACATCTAGGCTTACAGTGCCTTTCAAAAGTGGTCAGGGAAAACTAGGTAGAGGCTGCACAAGTCATCAACATAGCCTTTCAGAAAAAGGGGTCCTAATGGACAGATAAAAAAAGTCAGCAAAGGATAGCAGTAGTGCTGAAACTGAATTCATTCTCAAGTCTTGGAGAGTACCTTCACAAGGTGGACCCTGTTTTTCACAAAATCTCAGCAAGGCGACACGGATATATACACTGTATTTATACAGCATACATAATGGACAGAAGTAGGACAAAAAAAAAAAAAAAAAAAAAAGATAGCTGGGTCCACAAGACCCACGATAAAAGTGCTCAATCCTGGTAGGTTCATTGGTGCAAGGACTGGAAAAAATGACTGTAGAATCCTCAAAATATGGAAACATTCCTACAATGGGGCCAGGCCCAAGGGAAGGATGCCCCCCCCCATTGTAGAAGTAGTAGTAGTCCACAAAAATTGATTGGCCGAAGAAGAGTCAAAGATGACAGAGTGGACTATTGAGGATAAGAAAAATTATGTAGTGTTACTATTATGCAAAAAGCCCAGAATTTCCAGACACAAGATATACAAAACAATTGAGAGAAATTACAGGAAAGAAAAATATTTCCACAGGAAAAAAAACGTCAGAAGCTTCAAATAAAAATTTGCATTCAATACAACAGATTTTTCAAAAACAGTATATAGATCAAGAAACTTTTGATCAGTTTGCAAAAAGAAGCATCTGAGGAAGTGTGAAAATATAAACACCAAGAGATACTTGAAAAATATAAACACGAAATATGGACATGGGAAAGAGATACGATATGGTGTAATATTTATGCAAAGGAGAAAGCCAAGTTAACTAATATAGAGAAGGCAGTTTCAAAGATATTCAGAGAAATACAGGCAAAGGCATCCAGATATGAAAATTTTCACGATAAAAAAAATAATCACAAAGATGTAATGTGGAAAAGAAGATTAGTAAAGCAGAAGTTAAAGAAATAGAAGTTGGAGTTATGGAGTGCCTACAAAGTGAAGGACTGATTTAATGTAGAAGGTCTAACACAGACTACACCACACCATGATGGAGTGAGTCCCCAGTTTAGACATGTTAAGAAGAAATATGGACATGAGAAAGGAAGAGAGATTTAATATGGTATAATATTTATGCAAAGGAGACAGCAAAACTAACCAATACAATAAGAGCAGCACCAAATATATTTGGAGAGAAATACAGCGAAAGAAATCTGGATATGCAAAACGTTACAGTACAAAAAATTAAGAAGACTAAGAGGAAGACAGAGGAAAAGTACAAAGAGATTAGTAATGGAGAAGTCAAAGAAATAGAGGTTATGGAGCAGCTGCAAAGAGAAGGATTCAGTGTAGAAAATCAAATGCAGAAGGCACCACAACAGGAGAGAGCAATGGATACCCAAACTAAGGAGAAACCAGCTGAACAGGAAGTAATTGGTCAGGTGCATATCAAGATATTTTGGAGCCTTCCACAGGAAACCAGTATAAATGTTCACTTGAAACTAAACAGCAAGGAAAGGAACAGGAAACCATGGAAACTCTGATGCAGTCAATGTTGAGGAGTGATAGGCCAGTGAGCTCCCATATGACAGAGCAACAGATGAGACTGGATGAAACTGAAGAGAATGCACCACAGGAAGATACTGTAGAATTTTCTATATAATGCCCACAGGAAACAGAAAATAAGGGATGTGCCCTCAGTCTGGAGGAAAATGAGCCAAGAGAAGAATTGCTTGATTTAATAGACATGGATAGATATATTTATTTTATTTTTACACTTGTTGACCGTGCTAGTCCAACTGGATATATGTCCATTTTCAGTGGAGGCCCGGGGAGAAAAGCCCCAAAAAACACAGCATCATTTATGAGACATTTAAAAAATACAGCTAAATTTACAGATAATCATCCCATTCATTACATTTTGTTGCATTTCTGTAAACAGAATCATGGTATATTTCAAGCTTTGGTTAGCCATATATTAAGATCAATAAGAGAAATAGACTGCAGAAGGCCAATAAAACCCAAAAAGTAAGACGTCTGATAAAACAAATCAATGCAGTAATTAGGACTGTCCATAGAGATTCATGTGATAAACAGACGTAAACCGGATATACTAATCTGCTGCTAAATTAATAACTCAAAGTTCTATCACAGGATCACAGTGTAGTGAGGGGAAAGGAAGGTTAGAAATCAAGTGGTGTCACTGTTAGAATATTATAGGAGAGGGAATAGAATAAAAATACTACGATAGATGTGATTAAAGCAACACACAGTATTAGAACAGACCAGCATCTATCACGCACTATTGCAAACAAATTAAAAATTTCAGCACAGGCGAAAAAACTTACACGGATAAATAAGGGAAGAGTACAAAATAAGCAATTTATTGATGACCCAAAAAAGTTTTATAGAGAATTGGGAAATAAGGTAAAAGGAATTGAAAGACCGAAGGGGAAAAAAAAAAAGAAAAGATCATTTTGGAGAAGTATCTATGAAGATCCTGTGGAACATAAAGATGGTAAATGGATAAGTAAAAGAAAAAAAGACGTTTAAAGGTACAGGATATGAAATAGGATGAAATAACAGCCAGAGAGATTGAAACTAAGTTAAGAAAAGCCTCTAACTGGAAAACCCCAGACTCGGATGCAGTACCTAACTTTTGGTTAAAAGTATCAACATCTCTGCATGAGGATTTAGCCATGAGTAAGAACTACTTATACGCACACCCAGAACAGACACCACACTGGTGAACAGGCAAAACAATGCTCTTAAGAGTGAACCTGCAAGCTACCCTAAAAATTATAGACCAATAACTTGCCTTCAGACGACGTATAAACTATACACTGGAATTGACACCGACAGAGTTGAATCATTTAGAAGAAAACTCAATTATGGCAGAACAAAAAAAAGGACAATAAAAGAAAGTAATATGGAACAAAGGATCATTTGTTGTTAAATAAAGTTCTAGTGGAGAACTATAAAAAGGGGAAGACTAAGTATGGCATGGAGTGACTACAAAAAACATTTGATAAGTTTCCTACATTCATGGATAGAGAGTGCTTAAAAATGTGCAAGATGCAGCCTACACTGACTGACTACATTACAGTAACCATGAAACAATAGCAGACCTCTTTGCAATTAAACCATGATAAAGGACATTATCCCAGGAATAAAAATTCAAAGGGGAATATTCCAGGGTGAGACTCTGTTACTGTTGCTATCTGCCTTGCCATTAATCCATTAAGCTGTTTACTTAACAGCTTAGGCCATGGCTACAATTTGGCTCCTAGAAAACAAAATCTAATGACTTATCCTCTCTTGGTCGATGATTTAAAACTGTATAGCTCATCAGATGAGGAACTGAAAGCGCAATTGCAGGTTGTCAAAACTTTTTCAGATATTGGAATGTCATTTGGTCTTACAAAAGCAACCGTTTAAAAAAGGAAAACTGCAACACCAGGAGAACATCAGTTTGGGACAAGAATGCGATATAAAAGAACGTGAGCAAGAGAGTGTATAAATACTTGGGAACTGATGAAGGATCAGCAATAAAACATGAACAAAATGCGAATAAATCTCAGTAAAGAATACCTTAGAAGACTTAAATTAATCCTGAGATTAGCACTGACATCTAGGAACATGATCCAAGCTATAAAGCAATTTGCTCTTCCTGTCCCAACATACAGTTTTGGAGTGATTGACTAGCCCCAAAAGTGTTGGATAAATTAGATATTAAAAGAAGGATGCTTCATGCTCACCAAATGATTTATACCAAAATTATATATTCCCCATTCCGAAGGAGGGATGGGCATCCTTGAAATTGATTACATGTACAGAGCTGCAATCGTGGGATTCCACACATCTACTGACCTCACAAGATTTAAATGTAGTGGAAGTTTTGAAACATGAAGACAATAAATCTAAGATGACTTTTCTGCTTAATTTAGCAGAAGCATATTGACGTCAAGCAGAAATGGAAATCAAACCAAAAGTAGATAAAAAAAAAACAGGCAGCAACTGAATGCGCCAAAAAAGTGAAAGACCAGATGAGAAGACAAGAAATGTGGAAAAAATATATATTTGCAAGTATAGCAAACTTCTGGAAGAGCCTCATGTTGACCAAGAGCAAAACGCAGGAATGGTTAAGGAGAGGCAAATTCAAACCAAGAAATGAAAGGTTAATATTGGCAGCCGAAGATAGTGGGCTACATATACGCTGGTTTACAAAGTCCACTGAACATGTGGGAGAAACAGACAAATGTAGGTTTTGTAAAACATAATTGGAAACAGTCACACATATTGTTGTTGGCTGTGACACTACTGGCAGGAGGACTGTATAGTGAAAGGCATAATAATGTGGTGAGACTGTTGCACTGTGGATTGTGCAAACATTGTGGTATCAAAGTGGCTGAAAAACACTGGAAACATGAGCCACAAAGCACCATAGCAAATGAAGTTTATATCACATGGGATGACCCATTACAAACAGTTCAAAAAATAGATGCTAGAAAACTGGATACAGTGGTCCAAGAAAAGAAGACAAAAGTAGCATTGATCATTTAAATCGCCACACCCAGTGACTATAGTGTCTTGTGTACATAGACATACACATACATAAAATACCAGGATCTGCAGGCAGAAACAAGAGCAATGTAGAAGATAGATACCCAGACAGTTCCAATAGTAGTAGGAGCAACGGGTCTTATAAAAAAAGAATTTACAATCATTTAGATACGTTACCAATCCATGTAACCCCGTACGAATTGCAGGTGGAGTCATTACTGGGCACACTGCAGGTGCAGAGCACTTTTGGCTAACAAAGATTGAAACAATACTAATTTCATGAACTTTAATCGTACTTTGACTTAGGAATGGGGTCCATTCCAGTCATGGAAATAGAAACCCAAAAGATTTGGAGAACTTAGAAAGGCAGAAGTAGTAGCCATTTCTCTAGCTGAATGAGTTTTGGGAGTAGCACATAGCTTTCCATGTTTACTGTGACAGAATTCATAGTAATTCATTAACTATCTACAAAAGTCAAAGTAGACACATTTTTGCCATTTCCAGAAAAATAAAATAGACAAGTGGTCAATCTTGTAAAAGGATTTTGTTCTAGCCACATAAAATAATAGTTGTCTGGGCATAGCCATGCAATGGAGGGGTACGCACTGATTAAAATATTCAGAAAAAAATGGTTATTTTTAGAAACAGATTTACGTGCCAAGGACTGGCATAAAGAATGGGTTTGTGCTAAGCAACATGCTTTTAACACGTCATTAACATACATAAGATCAAACAGCACAATATTTGTTCAGCAAACATACAAACACTTGTAATAAAAATGTATTTTTTTCATATTCTAATTGCACTGATTTTACTACGGCACAGAACAGTGGTAATCTTTAAAAAAAAATAAATTAAAGGTTTGATGTCTTTTTCCAGCTCTTTGCTACAGTCCTCCTAACAGATAATTGTACACAATGTTGTTGTTGTGTCTTTCGGCTTTTCCCAGTTAGGGGTCGCCACAGCAGAACTCCGGTCCGCTAATGACTGGCAGTTGATTTTTACGTACAGAGTTGCCATCCCTAACGCACAACCTTCAACGAAGGTACGCCCATTCACGCATGTCTCCATGCAGAAGACGCTCTAGCTGAGAGTTGAACCGGTCAGCGTCTTACTGTGAGGTGACAACGCTACCGCAGCACCACCACCGCAGATAATTATATACAATAGGAGAAGAAATTCAGGTTTTGGTAACATTCAGGGGTGAGGCATCAAACAGTACTTAATGTTTACACAAAAATAAGTGTGTTTGACAATAATGCCTGACTAAATCATTGAAATTTGGACCAGAAACATATTAATGCTTTACATTCAAAAGTGTGTTGCCAATCTGATTTTATTACCAACTTACAACTCCAGCAACCATGTTACAACTCCAGCAACCATGTTTTTTTTAAACAATATCTGTATTTTGGATAGAGTTAATCTTCCAAGAAAAGATTTTTTAGAATGGGGTAGAAATTAAAATCAAAGATCTATCTTTCTCAGAGAAACCAGGACACTTAGTTTGACAGAAAGTTAAACATGACCTACATATGTCAGTATTTTAAACTGTATAGCTAGACATAAAATATGCAATTTAGTGCAAGTCGTACCTTCATGTCACAAGATGAATGTAATCCAATAAATTATACAATTTCCCCGATTCTAACATTTGCGCTTTTGATTAAAATGAACTAAAATTGTGGACTACTAAAAGCATTTAAATCTAGATCAATAAACCTCTAAAAGATTTCAAGACACCATTACATCCAGTAGGCTTAACTATAAGAATGCATGCAATTATGCAGTAACTTGAAGGCTTTTGATGCATTATCCCAAAGTCCCTCATGTAGTCAATTCCCTTATGCCACAATACAATTAATCCAACCATAACAATTTTGAACAAAGATAAATCAGATTCTATATATAGAAAACCAACCCCTACCTGGGCCAGTATTTTGATAATACAAAGTATGATCGACATATTATGCCACAAAAAAAAATTAGCGAAAATTAGCGAAGGGGGATTTTATTTAACTTGATTCTTGTCTGAACTCACAAAGCGGTCTAAAAAGTACACAAATGTTTAGAACAAATACCATCGATCCTCAAAACAAATTTTAAATTATAAATGACATTTTCAATAATACTGCTGCAATCTGAAAGTCTTAAAGAGTAATTGCAAAGTGTTTGTATTTTAAAACGTACAATGCATGCATCATAAAATTATAAAATTTCTGCCTTCTCTTAACCCTCATTACTTCTCCAAAACATTTTTTCGCATGTATTTTTCCAAATTTACACTTTCTAAATAATTAAACTCCTACCCTTATTTAAAATATCCCACTTCCTGTTTTTTTTGGTACAACATTCACTAATTCAAGCATACTTGGTTTAGATTTTGATTTCCATTTTCTAGTAACTGCTTTTTTGTCAGCCACCAGAATTAAACACAACTTAAGGCCTTACTATATCTAGGCAATACAAATCCTGTATCCCATCTCAAATACATGATTTCCTTAGTTGAACTCATTTGCTTGCCCATTACTCCTGGTGGAATACTTTGCATGAATTTTTATATAGTTACCAACTCATACTCCCAAAACACATGTTCCCAGTTACCTTTTTCCTCCACATCACACCTCAAACATTTACCATCTACCAGAGGAAAAATTCTTTGGAGTCTGTTTGAGTTATTAAAGTATCTATGCAAATGCTTACAGGCAAAAATCCTAAAACCACCTAAGTTTTGCTGCATATTTGGGAGTCATACACATCTCTTCCCTTTGTTTCTTTGGGAATTGCATATCCAATCTCTCCTCAATATTTTCTGGCCTCTTCTGATGGATTCCAAAGTTATTTGTGCAATATTTGATATACCCAACTAATTAATCACTTTTTAACAGCAGCTTCTGTTCTAGAGTAAATTAAAAACTCAAAAAATGCAGGTACTTCATTTAGGATTCCCTTATCCCCTCTCTTTGCCTATACTCATCCCAGATAGGGAAGGCAATCAAGTAGCCTGCAATTCAAATGTCGTCTTGGCCCCTTCCCATTCTATTGCCATTCCTTATCTACTTGTTCCCAATACTCTGGTTCTTTTGCCATCTTCCTCCAGTAAATTCCAGCCCAATCATTTATTCTCTATACCTTAACTCCAGTCATCCCCATCGGCAGAATCCCTCTCCACTCCTGTGTTGGCTTAGTTCTTCGCAAACCTTCTGCTACTTTATGAATATAAATATTCTGCAGGACTGTTATTCTCCTTAAGGAGCTGTATCCAAAACCCCATTCTTCCTTATTTCTTAAACTACCCCCTGCTTAATCATTCCTTTCCACTCTGCATTGTAATTTTCTGCATAATTCGGTATAACAGCTTTAACTGTGTAGTTTTAAAATCTTTTCAAACCAGACAATCCTAATAATCCTAACCCTCCTTGTTTGATTCACATCAACTTAACCCAATTGACTCTTGCCTTATCCCCCCCCCAAAAAAAAACAATCCTTCAACTTTACTACTATCCAAAACTACTACTCTGACTGATAAAAAAAAGCCTGACCCGTGTACAACAAAGGGACTAAACATATTTACTGCTTGTATCCTTCTATCCATAGGCAAGAGCTTCCAGTTTCCCAGGTTTTTGTATTTGTCTAGTGTTTAGTCTCTTCCCACATATCCATAGCTGCTGCAACAAACTCTTTTTAAGCCACACACCTAAATACTTCATTTATCATGCTCCCATAAATATTGGTATTCCTAAAACAAATCATGGGTGGGTAGATGAAAAAGGATATAGCTGTAAATTATCTTCATTAAATGTTGCATCCCAAATATATATTTCAGGCTAGAATTTATGCCTCAGAATATTCCACAACAGGGAGATGTCCTTTTCTGGTCCCATCTGGTACAAATCATCACTTGCAAATAAACCCTACTTTTCTGGAACAAACCAACTGCAACTTTGGATTTCTGAGTCCTTATTTTCTTTGCAAGTGGGTCTAAACATTGCACAAACAAGCAAAGGAGAAAGAGGACACCACTGCCTGGATCCCCTGTTCAGACAACTTATCAGACAGGAACCCTCTCACTTGATTTTTGCCTCATATATCCTTCTAATTAACCTCATCACTGTAACAGGAAATGCAAATGCATCCATTGCACCTACTCAAAATTCCAGCTTACTCTGTCAAATTATTTATCTGCATCAAGACCCATCAATAACAGCAGTATTTCCTTATGCTGTACTTCCCTCTGGATCATCACTGTAATATTGTCATCAAATGTTCTATCAATTTGGGCATCACCTTTGCCATTACAGACAAACACTTAACAGTCATGGTTTACAACTGAAATGGGCCTATATGAAGTCGGATCAGCTGGGTCTTTACCATCTTAAGGTACTACAGCCACCAGAGGTTTTTTTTCTGGGATGCTGGTCCCTTTTCTCTTTTTAAAATACTTTTAAACAAAACCTTCCAGATCTGTTATCACCTTCTCCCCTACTAGCTTCCAACATCCACTGGAATACCATCTACTCCTGGGGTCTTTCTTGCAGATTGTTTATACATTACCATTTTTATTTCACCTCCTCCTATCTTAACTGTTAGTTTCCGAGCCTCCCTACCTCTAATCTTGACATCTAAGTTTTCCAAACCTATTTCTAGTTGTGCTTTTTCTTGATTTCACCACTTTTGTTTTATACAAATTTTCATAAAATGTTGAAAATGTCTCAAATACCGCTACAGCATCTCACTTTTTTTTTTCTACCATACGTTTAAACTCTACTTTCATTTTATCCCACTTACTAGTTATAACTTCTGGGATACCATCTTCCCTATTAAATCCTGGAAAAATTCCACTAACCACTCCTTAAATTCCTCTCTTTTTAACATGTAGTTGGGAAAGTGCCAGTGTCTTACCTTAACTTCATTACCATGCATTTTGATCCATTATTGGTGTATGATCTGAAATATTACATGTATATCAAAGTTCTCAATTTATATTCTTGTGAAATATAATCTCAAGTCTAGTCCATTTATTGTACCCTGGGGAATATGTAAATTCTCTTAGAATTCCTACTACTGAATTCACATTTTTCACACCAAATATTTAGCATTTCTTCAGCAATATACCCTTGTTTGTTATTTTCCCTTCTAGACACTCCAGAAACATCATCACTGCAAATCAAAGCCTCACTAGTCTTGTATGTAAAGCCATGGGAATAATTATCCTGGAGATGATCAACAGATATAGTAAGCCTCCAGATACTGGACCCAACCCCAGTTTGGTTTTGTCAAGGGCAGATCATGCCTACTCAACCTAGTGGACTTATTTGAGGTGGTCACCAAAGCTATGGATGAGGGCAAAATCATTCACACTGCCTATTTTGACCTGACCAAGGCATCTGACAATACCATACTCAGGCACTGTTGACAAACTCAAGAGGTTAGGTACAAACTCTTATTTCACCCGGTGGATAGCCAACCGGCTCACAGACAGGACCCAGGAAGTTAGAATTGGAGAGTCCATGTCTACAAAGAGCCCAGTCACAAGTGGAGTACTTCAAGGGTCAGTCCTTGGACCTCTCCTTTGTGGCATTTACTTCTCAGAAGTCAAGGCCAATGTCAGTGGTCTACGGCTGACTAAATTTGCAGACTATTGCAAATTAGGAGCAGTCACAGAATCTCACACTGACAAATGTTCTCCAGGAAGGGTTGACACAGGCAAACAACTTGTGTCAGAGCCATGGACTAAAACTAAATGCCAAGAGATGTGGAATAGTGTCCTTTGGGAAGTCATCCATCACTGGTAACCAACATATTGACAATACAGGCCTTACAGATGACCCAGCAGTCAAAGACTTAGGAATATACACGGAGAGTAATCTAGTCTTGGACCATCACTTGTCTACAGTGGTGAGGAAATCATTCCATGTTGCACAACTTATAAATAAAGGTATGTCATTCCAAGTCCAAGGAAACCACTGTTCCACTGTAATCGGCATTCATCAGATCTATCGAGTACAATGTACCTAACCAGTCATATCCAACTGAATGTCCACATAGGCTCCTCACTAAAAGTATACCAGGCACAAGTAAAATGTCCTAAGCAGACCACTTCAAGGCTTTATCCCTCTGTATTCTGTCTGCTACAGGCTTTTGAGGGGGAGATGTCTGGCATACCGGGCATTGCCAGACCCCACTCTGATGGACCTCCTACATATCCACAAAACAAACACCCGAATTACCCATTCTAAAAACTTAAACCTTGCCTGTGATATAAATAGGACCTTGCTGGAGAGAGGTATGTGTCCCAGAGACTACCCAGTCTATGAAACAGGTTCCCCCATCCATGTCCAGCAGAGTTCCTCCCTAACCCAATTCAAGTGCAACTTGGACAACTAGATGGGAAACCGGAAATTCATCCCTGGTTTGGCACCTATGTCTAATTGACACAGGTAACCTATAAATGGTTCATCTCCCAGGCCCATGCTTACACTTAGAGGGTATCAGAACTTGTCAGATATTTGGGATGCATGGCCAGGCTTAAAAAGGGCCCATGTGGTCATTAACCTATTAAACACCTATGAGCCATTACAAAATATGGAAATTTCTTCTGAAAATATAGCTAAGGAGTGGGATAAAATTTAAAAACAGAGGGGAAATAAAAGGGAGCTGTGGTTACATAGTAATAATTATTTAGAGGGACTGACAAATGTTAAAGTATAGCAAAATTGGGGAATTCCACAGAAGAGGAGCAACTGTAGAATGCTAAACAGAAAATAAGGGATTACGTTCATAATATGCATTAGTGTACAAGGATTGCTGTTAAGCAACTGTTTTTTTTTTTTTACTCAAGGACAAAAACTTGTAGCATGACTCGGACAACAGAAAGTAGAAAGGGCCATCGCCAAGCTTAGGAAGTCTATAACAAGAAGATAACAAGGGATCCCAAAGTAGTATCAGAAATATTTCGGAAATTCTATGAAGTCTGTATAAAGAGGAGAATTATGGAAATCAAGAAAATAATGGAAATGTTTACAGAAGAATCAAATATAATAAGGTTAAAGGTAGAGGAGGCTCAATTACAAACATTTAGGATAGGAGAAAAGGAGATACAAATGGTGATGTAACCAATCTACAGGAAAGTCCCCAAGAACATATGGTATTCCTGTGGAAGTTTGGAAGCTAGGAGAGAAAATCTGAAAGATGCAAAAGGCTTTGTTTAACAATACTTTAAAAGAAGTACCAACATCTTGGGAGGAAAGTTGTAGTAGCTGTAATACGTGGAGGGTAAAGATTAGATTACTAAACCATGATTATAAAGTGTTTGTGTCTACAATAGCTAAAAGAATGGCAAAAGTAATACCATAATTGATAAATACATAGATCAAAGTGGTTCTGTAAAGGGGAGGAAAACATTTAACATTAACAGAACACGGATGATCCAGAAGGAAGCATAATGTAACAAAATACCACTGTTGTTGGTGGATCTCAAGGCAGAGAAAGCACTAGAGTAATCTAGGACTTTATGAGCAGAACAATGGAAAAATTTGCATTCCCTGATAAAATTATAAGGTTGATTAGGAGGATTTATGAGGGATAAGAGACGAAAATTAAAGTATGTAGCGTCCTGGAAAAAAAATATTCTGAAGATACTCACAGCTGCCTCTTGACATTCCCCAATTACTAGTATGAATAGGTTTCTCCTCTGCCTGATGCACAGTGGATAATTTTCCATAGTCTGTCTCTAACTTAGGTCTTTGCCCTTCTACCCCAGTTTTATCAGTATCAACTCTTACGGCTGGTAGGTTTGTATCTTTACTAAAAGGTCTTGGCTGCCTTCTTATAGGCAGACATGGAACATGCATACAGTGCACTTTTAATTAATAGCCTCTGCTGTGGAATACTAGTCCAGAGGCTTCTTTGTGCCTTCAAAACATGAATAAAGTCCATCTCTTCTAGTTTCTCTGGCACAGCAGAAAATCTCAGATTTTCCCTACATGATCTGTCCTCTAATTCTACCATATTTTGAAACATCTCTGTGAGCACTCATACTCGGCCAACCTTTTCTTAATTTCTGTTGAAAGCTTCTTCCATTTTTTCCAGCCTTTTATTTGAGTTGATATTCTACTTCAGCATTTTGTTTTAATCCGATCTGACATTTCACTTATTTTGTCCTCTAGATTACTGGGAGACGCATCTTGCACCAAAACTGGAGCATGAAGCACTTTTTGCTGAACAGCTACAGGATTCTTCCCAGTTAGTATTTTGTCTTCACATCTTCCAACTGATTTTCTTTCAGGCTCAGTTTCTTCTTTACAGGCATCCAGGAAGGATACTTGACTGTCCTGCAACTGAATTTTACTCAAGTTAACAGTATCACTGGCCACTGTTTCTCAGATTCTGTTTTCACACTCAGAGCTAAAATTAAGTTGCTGGTCAGTGTGCACCCACCTTGGAAGCCCCCATTTCAGTTTCGTACTGTTCTAATTGTGTACAAAGTTGTCAAAGTTTGTTTTCATTAGCATAACAGTTTTATTGTAATTACATTTTAAACTGGAGATTGGTTTAAATCAGTTTAAAATGTTTTGCATACGTGAAATAAATTTGTTTATAGGTCTGTAGTTAACATGCCACATGCAAACTGAATTTATTATAATCATTAATTCTGAAACATGCCGCAGTGGTGCAGTGGTAGCGTTGTCGCCTCACAGCAAGAGGTTCTCCCGTTAGATTTTCAGCTGGAGTACCTTCTGTGTGGAGTCTGCATGTCCTCCCTGCGGTTGGGTGGCATTCAAAAAACATGCCTGAATGGGCGTGCCTTCGTTGAAGGTTGGGCGTCGGGCTGGCACCTCGGCATCCGTAAAAAAAAATCTGCCAATCATTAGCAGATTGGAGTTCCGCTGTGGCGACCCCCAACTGGGAAAAGCCGAAAGAACATTAATTCTGAAACATGTTACTGAGGAATATGCTTTCTTTATGGAATTGGACAGTTTTGAAAGAAATGGTCTAACTCAGGATTTCTTTTGCCAGAAGCAAGAAGTTAGTTTTCCAAGCATAAAACAAATATCCCAAGAAGGTGCAAGATCTCAAACAAAAGCAAACAGATCCACGTAAGAAAACATTACAGATGTCAAGGGGGATCAGAATTCAGGCCACAATGAAAGTTGAAAATGGCCTTTAAATGTTAACAGAAAAACACACACACCACAATCAAATGTTTCTTTTTTTTTTTTTTAAAACATTTATTGAATCACTTGACCTAGGCAAATTTATATAGATACAAAAGCAAACTACATTAAAACATTATGCTTCCATATATTGCTATGTCGTATAACATAAGCAACATTACATATATTATTCAATTCCTGCTTTTTTTTTTTTATTAAAGAAACATCTTTACTAAACCACTTACAACATAGGCAATCGTACATTTATACAAATGAAAAACAATCCACACCAACAATTCTAGTTGCAAGCATTCTGCATCACAAACCATACTGACACTCCCAGTTGCAAACATTATCTATAAAATAATTTTCAAACATTAAAGGCAGGACCAGAATGAGGAATGTAAACTTCATTCCTCCCCAGTATGTATTGTTCCCACAATTCCCATTCTTTTCTTCTGTAATTTACTCCCACCCTTATCTAAAGATCTCAATTCCAGTTTTATCTGTTACTATATTCACTACTTTTAGTATAGTTAGTTTAGATTCTGATTTCCATTTTCTAGTAACCGCTTTTTTGCCAACCACAATATTTAGACACAGTAAGGCCTTACCCATGTCTAGGCAATTCCAATTCTGTATCACAGCTCAGAAAATTCATCTCCCTAGTCACACCAAGCTGCCCACCCAGCATTTCCGTCAGTGCATCCCACAGGGAATCTTTAAAGTCTGCCAACTCACCGCAAACCCTGAAAATATATTCCCAATTATCTTTTTTCTTCCCAGTCACACCTCCAACAGTTGCTGTCGACCAGAGGAAAAATTTTCTGGAGTCTACTTGGGGTACAAAAATATATATATGTAAACATTTCCAAGCAAAAAAAAATCCTAAATCTTTTAGATTTTGTTTCATATTTGAAGACATACATATATCCTCCCATTGCTTCTGAATTGCTTATGCAATCTCTTCCCAATCCTTTTCTAACCTCCTCTGATTGATTCTTAGTTATCAAGTAATATTTTAATGCTCTAATTTCTTTTTAATGCAGCTTCCTTTCCAGATTCTACTAAGACTATCAGTGATGGTCTTTCGTTTAGGACCCCCCCCCCAATTTCACTCTCTTTGCCTATACTCTGATATCAATCCCTGATGGGGAAGGCAATCTCCAACTTGGAGTCCAAATAAATTCTTAGCATCTTCACATTCTATCATCTTTCTCTTTCTAGTTAATGGCTCCCAATACCTTGGTTCCTTTTGTCAGTTTTCTCCAATAAATTCCAGCCTGCTATTGTGTATACCCTTAACAGCACTCATCCCGACTGGCATAATCTCATTTCTCCATTCCTCTGCTGGCTTGGTTCTTAGGATACTTTCTGCTACTTTATAAGTGAAAATTCTGTATGATTATTCTTATTCTCCTCAAAGGCCTGCACCAAAATCCCAGTCTCTCACTTCTTCAGCTTCCCCTCGTTTCATCATCCCTTTCCATTTTGAACTATATTTTTCTGTTTGTGTTATATATAGGAGCTTTAACTGTGTATCTCAAATACCCCTTCAAATCGGGTAATCCCAATCTGCCATGTTCTACTTTAAAAATCAGCTTATCCAACTTGAGTCTTGCCATCTCCCCCGCCCAGATAAAGTTCTTCACATCTTTATCAACTGCTATCCACAACTTCTCTTGTTGATAAAAATGTCTAACTTGTGTAAGACTAATGGGGCTGAAAACATTTTAACCTCTTGTATCTTACTATCCACTCCATATAAAAAAAGCTTCTATTTCCCAGTTTTTGTACTAGGTTTTGTTTAGTCTCTTCCCATACATTCTTTGCTGCCACACCAAAATAATTTTTAATCCATACTCCTAAATATTTCATTTTATCACGTCCCCACATAAATATGGATATTGCTGAACAGATTCATATGTGCTTACAGAATTTACCACTATTGCTCGTTTTAGCTTCATTTTTGTATCCCGAAAAGATTTGAAACTGTTGCAAAACGTTCCACAACACTAATGCCTGC
This sequence comes from Protopterus annectens, assembly GCF_019279795.1. Taxonomy (NCBI): domain Eukaryota; kingdom Metazoa; phylum Chordata; order Ceratodontiformes; family Protopteridae; genus Protopterus; species Protopterus annectens. The sequence goes on along the minus strand of NC_056747.1, from coordinate 473,475,485 downwards.
TTTTGAGATGCTATAAAACAATAACATCTGCAAATATAGCCAGCTTTTCTTGACTACCATACCAATTACATCCTTGAATTTCTGAGTCCCTTATTTTCTTTGCCAATGGTTCTAAATATAATGCAAACAAAGGGAAAAGAAGACACTCCTGCCTGGTTCATCTGCTCAAGCAGAAATTATCAGAAAGGACCCCACCCACTTTAAATGTTCACCTCTGATCCCTCATATACCCTCCCAATTAACCTTATAATTTTTTCAAAAAATACAAATGCTTCCATTGCCCTGCTCAAAGTCCCACCTTACTCTGTCAAATGCTTTCTCTGCATCAAGATCCACCAACAACAATGGTATTTTCTTGTAATTTGTTTCCCTCTGGATCACCAGTGTTCAGTTGAGGTTGTCAAATGTTTGCCTCCCCTCCACAAAACCACACTGATACATATCTATCAATTTTGGCTTACGCCTGCCATTCTTTTAGCCATTATAGACAGACATGAATGAACAATAATCTTAGTTTAGTACTGAAATGGGCCTTTAAGAAGCTGGTTCTGATGAATCTTTACCCTCTTTAGGTAATACAGCTATCACTGCTTTCTTTCAAGATGCTGGTACTTCTATTAAAATACTGTTATAGCAAATAGAAAAACTTCGGACTCAGCACGACTGTAGAATAAAATTAGAAGTTTATTAGGTAAGCGCTTTCGCGTACCTTTCAGTACGCTTCCTCAGACCATAAAAGTAGTAACAAAACTATATGCTCTTATATAACAGCAACAAATGCAATAATTGTTTAAAGCAATGAACTTAATGAGCAATTAATTAAGAACAAATAGAGACCCTAGTTTAAAAAAGCACTACAATTTAAAGGCATATGTTCACCAATGGTATAAAAATAGCTATGAAAAACAGTATAAAAACTAGTAACACAGACATGAAATATATGCATATATAATGGAGAAACTTGATTACTGTATTTCTTCATAGTAAAACCATCTCAAGACATTTATTTAAATTGGATGTGCATATCAAAATGTTTAAATAAAGTGCATGTGCAGTGAGTTGATAAACAGTTTAAAAAACAATTTAAAATAAAACAGAGACACCTACACAGAATATGACAATATGACAAAGTTAATATCAAAGAGATGCCATTTTTCAACGTATAAAAATGAAGCAAAATGACTAAATATGTCAGTAAAAATGCATGTCAATGAAGAAACCTAAGTAAAGCTATGAACTTACAAAGCTGAACAAAAAATGACTAAAGAAGTAAAAAAGCCTCATGCAGGAGATATGCTTATATGGTGGTATATTACCATAAATACTATGAACTTGTTCTTTCTGAGGCTCATCTACGTGCGTTAAGGTAGGGTTTTATAAAAATATATAGGTTTAAACCTGGAGGGTAATGCCCTTTTAACCTCAAAATCCATTTTAATTCCTTTAATTCTAGCAAATTCTGGTAGTCTCCACCTCTATCGTTGGATTCTACAATTTCTAACACCCTGAACACAAAAGAATGACTTGGAAAACATTGTACATGTTTAGCCAAGGCATTTAATTCATTCAATTTCTTTATATCATATGTATGGTTGTAAATCCTATTTTTTAGCTTGCGTTTCGTGAGGCCTACATAAAATGCGGGACAATGTACACACGTCGCTAAATAAATTAACCCTGAACTGTCACAAGTAGCTAAAAACCTAGGTTTAAAAATATATTTTATTTCTGGATGTACATATGTTTGTTCTTTAGTGATGAACTTACAGTAACTGCAATGTTTGCAAGGAAAAGTTCCCAATGTTTCTTGGGGTTGCGGTTTGGTGGAAATTGGCCTATCACAAAGTAATCTTTTAAGATTTCTGTTATTCCTATATGTGAAATGAGGAGCATTCCCTACCAGTTGTTGTGTGAAGGCATCTGTCATAAGCACCTTCCAATTATTATTTATAATCTCTCTAATGTTGCAGCTATCATTGGTATAGGTTGCAACAAAGCTCAACTTTCCTGAGGAAGGGAAAACATTTTTGGTACCTGTAATGTGAGAGCAAGTATAAGTTGTACGTACTGGTAACTCTACATCTTTTACCATTTGCGCCCTGATTGTTCTTACTAAATTAACATCATATTGTCCGTCTAAAAATAGACGTTCCAGTTTATCTGCCTCTAAAAACAAATCTGCTGGATCTTTGCAGATTTTCAATAACCTGATAAACTGACTTTTAACTATGCCTTTGTATACATGGCGTGGGTGCATGCTATCATAGCGTAGTATGGTATTCCTCCAACAAGTTTTTCTGAATAGAGTAGAGCTTAGATTACCATTCCTTATGTCCAGAGTCACATCCAAAAAATTAACCGATTCAAATGAGGCCTGTGCTGTAAATTTAAGGAAGGTAGTAGTGGTTTCTAAATAATTCTTAAAAACGTGGAATTCCTCTATAGAGCCTTCCCAAATCAATAGAATATCATCGACAAAACAATAATAAGCTACAACCTTCTTAAAGAGAAGGTGAGTGAAAACATAATCCTTCTCCCATTTATGCATTACCAAATTTGCATACGTGTTTGCACAAGGGGTGCCCATAGCTACCCCTGAGGTCTGTAGGTATAGGCACCCCTCAAAAGCAAACACGTTGTTGCTCAAAACAAGGTCCAACAGTTGACAAATTAAGATAACATCATTCCTTTTCACTTGTGGGAAAGCTGATAACAGTTCTCTTACAGCTTGTATCCCCTCAGCATTAGGTATGGACGTAAACAAACTATTTACGTCCATGGTAACCAAAAGGTGTTCTCCCTTGACCAATGCTTTATCAATAGAATTAAAGGACTCCAATAGTTGGTAGGTGTCTTTAAGTATACTGGGAATTTCATTTATTAAGGGTCTCATAGTTTTTTCTAAGTATACAGAAATATTCTCAGTTACCCATTTCTCACTAGCTACAATGGGTCTTAATGGTGGGGGAAGGACACCTTTGTGCATTTTTGGTAATCCTTTAATTAAAGGCACCTGGGGATTATCTATCGAAAAATATTCATATAAATCTTGTGATATTTGGCCGCACATGAGTAGGTCATATAACTCATCATTTATCCCAGCTATGATACTTGTCATTCTCGCTGCATCTATTTCCAAATAAGTGAATTAGTCTTTTAATAAATCCAGCATAAGGGACTGATAGGTCATGCTATCAAAAATACTGTTATACAAAACCTTCCAGATCTTAGTTTTTTCCCCTTATAGCTTCCAAACTTCCACAGGAATACCATCTATTCCCGGGGACTATGCTGTACATTTGTTATACATCAGAACTTCACCTCCTCCTATCCTAACAGTTAGTGAGCCTCATCTACCTCTAACCTTGGCATATTTAATTCTTCCATAAACATTTCCATTTGTATATTTTCTTCATTCCCATATTTCTCTGCTTTATACAGCCTTTCACTGAATTTCCAAAATATTTCTAATACCTCTACAGGATCTCGTTACCTTCCTTGTTATAAGCTCCCTAACCTTGGCAACAGCGCTTTCTACTTTGCTACCAGAGCCATCGAGCTAAAAGTTTTTGTGCTTTAGTGTTATCAAAACAAAGCTGCTTATCAGCCATCTTTCTAAACATGTATATTATCAAGGTAATCCCTTTTCTGTTTAGCATTCTGCAGTTGATCCTCTTGTTCTGTGGGATTCCCCCTATTCTGCAATACTTGCATATTATTTAGAGGGACTGACAAATGTTAGTTACTTCTTCACCATCTCTCTCCTATTTCCACCGTATTTTTAAATTCCACCTTAATTTTATGCAACTCCCCAACTACATTTTCAGAAGTTCGAACTTCTCAAATAGCTCCTGAATAATCTCCACTACCCATTCCTTAAATTCCTCTTTCCAACAGATAGATGGGAAAGCTCCAGTATCTCATACTATATTTCTTATTCGCGCATGATCTGAAATTATTGGGTGTTTCAAGACCTTTGATTAAAGGCACGCATTCCTATAAAATGTAAAATCTGTCCAGCCTAGCCCAGTTTTTATATCTGTGGGAATATGTAAATTCACTCCAAACTCCTATTCCTGAATCCACATATTCCATGCCAAATATCATAAATTTCTTCAAAAATCTACCCTCCTTTGTTATACTTTCCCTTCTGCCCCCCCCAAGACATCTTCACTTAATTCCAGTCCCCATCTACAAGTAATATTCCTTGGTAAAAACTGAATATTTCTCCCAGAATTTTCTTAAGCTCCATTACAGCAGTTTTAGGTGGAACATAAATTAATGGCAGTGTAATCCACGTCCCATATCAGGAGCCTAATAGCAATACAAGTCTGCCATTATCTTTTTTTATCCTCTATCACTACTGCAGCCCATCTTCCAATTAATACAAGTACTCCTCTTTTCCTCTGTCCCAAATATTACCCTGAATAACCATCTTGAAAACCCTTATCAAATTCATGTTCAGTTCTTTCAAAGTGTCTCCCGTAACATAGGCATTTGCACTCTACATTTTAACATCGTTCACTATATTTCTTTTTTTGTATTTGTCTGTGAAACCATTAGCATTTAAAGACATTAAAGAAAGCATCATTGTATTAAAAGTTATTCCCATCTTTTATGTACAACACCTTTTCTATTCAATGTCTAGTTCCAGTTTGTGTGTTAAATGCATACAATGTTTGGCAGGTTGAAGTTTTATATAGTTTGTCATATCCATCTGAGCCTCACATCCTACAAAACTTTGTTTTATTGAAAGCCCTCAAAAACAAACACACCCCCAAAAACTATTAATTTAATACTAAACACACATCTTCAATACTGAAGTTTTACCCTTCTAACCCAATAGGAACAAAAATGAGCCAAACTGACAGCCACACTCAGAGACTTAAGGTAACCTAAAAGAAAGGTTATCCACGCTAAGACGCAAGGTGCAGCCTATGTTTCAACTAAGTGCCAACTGTTGTTGTCTTATCTTTACAGCTCTCCCAGCTGGGGAACCCCTGAATGCTTTCAGAGAACATTATCTCCTAGACAGTTTCTCTTTTTCTCTCCAACCACTCTCCACCAGACTGCAACCAATTTCCCTTTATCAGACTGTCTGCTTCTCATGTCTCCGTGGAGACAATTTCTCATTATAACATCTCCATGGAGACAATTTCTCATTAGCAGATGGTCTCCATGGAGACATGAGAAGCAGACAATTTCTCTATCATACTGTTTCCATGGAGACATGAGGGCCAGATACAGAACCGCTACTAAGCATGCATTCATTTGCCAGAAAAAAGTCAATATTTTTTCATTTACTTGCCTTCTCTTAAAACGTGCTACTAAAATCAGTCCAAGGTCCTTAATCTAGTTATTCCCCCATGCAAGAATGAGAAAAAGCACATTTATTTTTCTTTTACCATGCTGTTTTTAACCAGGCCTTTTTTTAAAGAAATGTAAGCACGGCAATTAAAACGGATAAAGGAGAGAGGAGAAAGAAAAACACTTACACAGTCTCCATTACACTTAAAAATAACCAGGAGCATTTTATAGCATGCAAAGAAAATAGTACTATTTTGTGGTGTATGGTGAAGAAAAATGTTTTCTTTACTTAGTTAACTTCCTCCCTCTTCTCTTCCCCTCCCCAAAGCATTTTTCTGAACATTAAGGACATGAAGGCCCTACACTTAGAGTCTTCCACAAGTCCCAACAAATTCTGAAAGAACAAGAAAATCTGGAAATATCCGACTAATATTTCACAAATGTAAATTGTTGTATTGTAATCCCACATTAAGTTACTGGTTTTATTACTGTTCATTTCCATCTCCCAAACCCTCTCTCTGCCTATTTCCAACATACTCTCAATTCTTCTAGTGAACTCTCATGGTCCTTTTCCTTCTTTCCAATATTTTCCGCTGAAACAGTGGAAAAGGTTTCACAGGTACAGTATGTGGTCTTTATTACCAGAAATACAAGCAACAGAATTGCCTTCTGTTTTACAGCTTAGTTGTTGGACAAACTTTATTTCCTCCTTAGCATACAGTTCACCAAACAGTGATTTTGTCTCTTCAGGGAAGAGCCTTGAAGACAGCGCAGTACAGCAGTTTGAGTCTCACACATACATCTCGACATTCCCTGAATAGTGGAATGAATTAACTCTTCTACCTGGTGTACAATGAATAAATCATTCTTCACAAACATTCTGCCATCTCCCATTTTTAGTATTTTGTCAATCTGCCACAGTTTTGTCAGAAACAACTTCTGCTAGTAGGACTGCATCTTTACTATTAAAGGACTAGATTGTTTTCTCATAGCCAGGTTTGGAGCACACACACAATATATGCCCTTTCAACTATCAACTCCTGCTGTTGAATACTCGTCCAGTTGCTTATTATTTGTGCTTGCGTAAAATTAATGCAGTCTGTTCCTTCCAGTTTCTCTGGTACACCTGAAAATCTCAGGTTTTCCCTACATGATCTCTCCTCTAATTCTATGTTTAGAAACATCTCTACCTGAGCAGTGATATTCAGCCAGCTTTTTCTTCAGTTTACACACTGATTTTTGCAGCTTTATCACGTCATCTGCATATCCGTTTAAAGCTCCTTTCATTTTTTCCAGCCTTTTGTTGTGTAGATATATTCCATCACTGTTTTTTTAACCAGGTCTATGTGCGGCTGTCATATACCTTCCGGTAAGTTACTGGAAGTCATGTCTGGAGGTTACATTGCTTTTTGCTGAACAGCTGTAGAACTTTCTCCAGTTAGTATTTCTTCAATTTTTGTAGCTGATATTTTTCCAAGTGCTCTGTATTTTTTTCCTAACATCCAGACAGTATAATTGCTAACCAGTTACCGAAATGTACCCATAAACACAAATGACTACTGGCCTTCTCCATTGAGTTTGTGTTTTCACACAGAGCTAGAATCAAGTTTTTTTTTGCTCAATGTGCAGCCATCTTGAAAGGAGTGGAGCTGTCCAGATTTTAACAGAATGTCCCACAATCAAAAGTTTTCGGAAAATGAGAGGACTTAAAAAGGGTGGGGGGGACTATAAAATGAATCCTTTTTTTTGGTGATCTGAACACAAAATGCTTCCACTTGTCCTAACTCTTTTTGGTAGAGGACTGAGGTGGCAATTATAGAACTTACTACTATACAGGGAAAATGGGATTTTTAGCCATTTATACAACTGGAGAAGCAAGCCATTCAACTTCATGGTGAGGATAGCTGGATGACATTTGCTCAAAGGATAAGATAACATGCTGAAAGATCCTAGACTGAGAAGCTTCAGTAGAAATGGGCTTGGCAGGGGAAACCAGGTTTGTCTACGGAGGAAGTTATCAAAATGTCAGCTCAGAGAAGACTGGCCTTATGAATAAACCACATAGGAAATGAGAGGAGAGGGAATCGGGGCGCTCATCTATCCATTTGTGAGCTATGATGCACTTGGCCTGATTTACCCCCCCCCCCCCGCCCAACGGGGAGTCAGAATTTAGTAGGTGTGACATATGCCATTTGTTTTTTTAAATAAAATATCAGTGCTCGAGAAAAAAAAAAAAATCAAAGATTCTGGAACTATTCATGACAAGACAGTGATGGCACAGAATTGACCTCAGCAGAAAAGTGGTCTACTACTGGAAAGCACTGAGAATTGATGTCCCACTGCCATACTTTTACTACAGGACCTTTCAAACAACTGCACTACTAGATACAGGGGGTTGTATTTTTCTGAAGGGCTTGGCTGCGTGTTACTCTGTGGTTTTCTCTAAATGAATCACCTGGTTCAATTTTAAGTCAATGAGGTTGAAGTTCGGTTTGTAACGAAATAAATGCACAAACTGAAACAACTTTAATAGCTTGAAATACTGTTCCTCAGCTATTAAGTTGCTGTAATTAAAAATTTTATAACAGTTTATGGTTTCCCACAATGGTATCCTAATGTCTCTTGCTGACGAAGTGGGAGTGCAGGTTATCTTCCTCTTCCACTCTTCATGCATGTAACGAGACACTTTTTTGTCCAGTTGGTGTGTTTGCCTCCCCCCCCCATTCATTTCCCTTGACCTCTATTTGTATTGATGGGCCAAACATTCTGACCATCGTACAAGTGTGCAGATCTAAAGGATAGATTTGGAGGTCTAAGTTAATGTTATCAAAACTGTGTTCATCCCTCGTAGTATGCTGGGTGGGAGTCTCCCTGTATTATGATAAAATCAGTATTGAATTTCTAGCTTTTACATTGGAGAGGATTTTAGTCTATTTTTTATTCTGTTACTTCATCACACCAAATTTGTGTATGTTGCTGTTTGATTTTTTTTTTTTTTTTTTTTTTTTTTTTTTTGACACTGTCATATGACTTCCTAGATTATAAAATGGTTGACAATTCATGTACCAACAGTTCTGAGGAAGTTATACCTTTGTCGGAAGAAAGCACTCAACTGTTTTGAATTAAACTTGTTTCTTTTAATTGACCAAGTAGTTGGGTTTCCTTACAGAACTTTTGTTTTCTTGGTTTTGTTACTGTGCTTTTATGCCTTTTTTTCTTTGGCTCTCTGTTCAAACAAAAACATATGGTGCCTATGGATGCCCATACAATGCAGTAGCTTTTCACCTGTACTGCAGTTACTGGGGTAAGAAACTGACCATCTAAGACTGGTACATATTACACTACGTAGCAACAGAAGGTTCAGATGAAGTCATACATTTTACAGATTAAAAAGTGTTCAATTAAACTAAATTATTTTACTGTACTCCCATTTTGGTATTTAGCTTGCTTTGGTTGTATTAAAATGACCGGTTCCCATGCAGAGGTGAAGGAACTTCCTGGACTCCTTTCCAGGTTTCACGTACAGGTATGCATCCTTAAGATCAGGACAGCATATCCAAGTTTTCCTTTTAATAGACCAAAAATTATGGATTTTACCATGATCATTCAGAACAGCATTTTCACAATGTGTTGATGTAAGCCGCTCAAATTAAGAATGAACCACAGATCCTGCGTCATTCCTGGCACTAAAGAATTATCTAAAAGCTGTGCCCCCCTTTATGGTCTGGTTAAATATCCTGAAGGACTATCAAATAACAGGTTTTACACTTGAAATCTGGACACATCTGTCTTATGGTGATGGAACAATGGGAAGGAGAAGACTACTAAGAAGAGGCTATGGACTGGGAAGGGACAAACACGGAACTGAATAGCTTCTAGACAATGTACTCATGCCCCCCACTCCATCTGATGACGAGGCAGGTGACCCATAAGTTCCAATATGGGTCAGTTGGCCAAGATCCCCCCCCAAAAAAATAACTGTCCACCCGGAGGACAGTGACACCCCAACTGACAATTTTGCTGAGATAATCTGTGCATGCCTATTCTGGCAATCAAAATTAGTGCAACATTTACCAGAACCCCATACATTATGTTGGGAGACACCTGAACCAAAATTAACAGGGGACGTGAACCATCCTGGCAAATTGACACTAGAAAGTTCATACCAACCTTGGAGAATACCCCCTCCCCCTCTTACTTCTCTAACTGAGCTTTCACAGACTAGCAAAATGGCAAAGACCAACCAAGAAGACATTCATAAACTAGGCTTTAGACTTCTCAGCAAACTTTAAGACTGATCTCAAACAGCGCTCCGCTCAACTTCATTAAAAAAATATTTGATTTTACGTAAGATCACCCATCCATCTTTCCAGTCAGCATGGTGGGCCAAGGTTTCTTGGTTTAAACTCTGCAATCCTCACAAACCCAACTACCAATCTATGGTGGAAATGGACAGAATGGATTGTTGACATTTGGGACAAGTTTTTTTTCTTAAAGTCTAATTCTTGCAAACTTCTTCAGAGTCTTACACATCTTGTCTAGTAAGTTTCTCATGAATCTCTCGATGTGATATGCATAATGTAGTTCAGTACCTTCAAAAGGTGAAAAAAAATGCCTGCTTGCCAAGTCTATTCAAGAAGTACTATACCTTGTTTGGAGGAGGAGTGGGGTAAATGGCACTGGATGAGGCTCTGAAGGATGTCTGACTGCAGCTGGAACCACGAGAAAGCAATAAGGTCCTTCAGGATGGTAGCTGTTATAGCCACATTCAGTGAACTGGCAAGTACTAATCTGATTAACTCTTGCATGGGCAGAACCACCAAAAAGGGAAACATAGCAACAGCAAAGCCTCAAAATGCGCAGACTCGAGGGTATGTCCCAAGGGACATTAGCCTTCTGTACCTGGCCATAAGGAAGGCAAGACAGGTGAAGTGAACGCTTTTAAATGAGACATCTTGACCATCTCCGGAATGGACTCGTACAAGGATGTTCTGATAATGTTGGCCCCATAGGTGCCACAATTTGCCATGACCCCTCATGATACAAATAAAGGATTACTGGAGGAATCAGAGGCAAAAATGAAAGTAGGAGGGTTCCTCTCTAATGAGGTCTGTCAGAACAGAGAAGCCAGGAAGGGGCAACTTCTCTCTTGTTTTTTTGCTTTATATTTAAAATTACTGGCAAAGAAAATAAGAGTTTCAGAAATACTAGGATAGAATTGGTATGGTGTTCAAGTTTGGCATTATTTGCTGATATTATTTTGTATCTGATGGAACCAAAAAAGGACATCTCAGTTGTCGCTCGTCTAGTCAGGCTACAACAGACCAGTCTTAGTGGGTTCTGTTCAAACAGCTTTATGTACAAACAGCTTTATTATGTACAAACATCACAATAGCAGCTTACTGACTAACTTGGATAACATACAAAATAGCCATTGTATTCATACATGCTCACTCTCTGGCTGCAGACTGAAAATGGCACTGGGTATAGCATTTGCCTGCTACTTATATGTGCACACAGTTTTTGATATGCTTCTTAAAGATATAGCACACACTATTCTACTTCCTCCCTCTGACTAATAGATCATGCAATGCTAGGAATGTCATTTGGCATGCAAATAGTTCTTTAGGTACATATATACAGTTATGTCTATATCACTGTGTATTTGACATTAGGTCTGGAAATACGACCAAATCGTGGGACATAAAACAAACTTAGCTTTAGCAACTGGAATGGTGTCTGCTGAATGTTAAACCTTGGGAATATCTGAACATCCTCAGGAATGGAAGTAGAGGTTAAGACACATTCTGGGATGGGAACAACATCTGACTTGCTCCGAGATCTAGAGTCTATCACAGGAACAATGCTGTGATAATGATTCTGGTATAGGAAGAAGATGTCTGCGATTTCTTATGTACTCCACACGCCCAAATTCTATGAAGTTAAGATCTCGGCACAGTACATATAAACTGCAACTTGTACCAACCCGGTTGAAACCTTTCGCCATTTGTATACTGTCTCCTTTCAACAGATAAAGAAATCTGCTCAGTTTCTAACTGGGCTTCTGGATACAGCACTTCTTGAATAATTGAGCTTTGATGGTTCTGTTGTTCATAGCTTTAGGCCTCAAACTGAAACTACCACGTAGTGTTCTGGTTTGCCTGGATGGAAGTCTTTGAGCAGGCAAGCCAAGCATATCATCACGGGTATGGTTCTGAGATTAAGTAATTTTAAAAAGACATCGGCAATGTCACGCTTAGACCTTTCAAGTAATCGCTTTTCACTCTGCACTGCACGTTCAGCTAGTCCATTTGACTTAGGATATTCAGGACTGCAAGTACAAAGTCCCATTCTCTTGCAAATGTCTGAAATAACTGAATAGTAAATCTACTACCATTGTTAGAAATAACTATGTGGACTACTGTGGACTGAGAAACATTTCAACTTAGTAACAGTAGTGGATATATTAGCTAGTAGAGCAATCTCAAATCTCAAACCAGTTCAAATAAGAGTCTAACAATACTAACTAATGCTGATTGGTCCACTCAAACCTTTGTCCAGACTTATGATATCAGGTGGAGACCCACTCTAAAATATCAGTGGTTGTTGACCAGGGTAGTTCAGGAACTTGACTAAGCTGAAGTGGCTCTTTACAAATGTGGTTTAGTACTTTTGCATACTGAACAAGTACTCTATCAATGTCTTTCAGTAATGAAGGCCAAAATACTAGCTCTCTTGCCTTTCTTTTAGTAGATGCAGAACCTGGGTGACCACAATAAAAAAATCTGGATATAGTCGTAAGGAAGCAGGAACAACAATTTTAGGACCTTTGAAAATAATGCCATCTTCCATCAACATCTCATCTCTGTAAGGAAAACAGGTTTGCACTTCAGGTGGTACACTACACTGCTTTGACAGCCATCCAACATCAATGTAGTGGTTGAGCTACTGCAAAATTGGATCAGTCTTTGTATGATTGCTCAAGCTCAAGTCTAGTGGTAGAGAAATGATGCACTGCCATCACAGTCAAAATTTTCGGCGTTGAGCTGTTCCATCATCTTTCTGGGTGATCTGGATAAGTTTGCCATTTGAAGTTGTACTTTTGCAGCTTTAACACCATTCTTTGTAATCTCACTGAATATATAGGTTTCTTTAGAATAGTAACTAGAGGTTGGTGATCAGTTTCAGTCTTAATAGCTCGACTACAGATATAAATCATGAAACTTTGAACACGCAAATACTATCGGCAAAAGTTCTCTCTCAACTTGAGCATATTGTTTTTTAGTTTGGGCAAGTGTTCTAGATGCACATGCTACTGGTCTGCCTTCTTTAAAGAATAACGGTGCCAAGACCAAACTTTGAAGCATCACTGGAGGGAGGGAGACACTGGTTTATTGACAGTACCTTAATGCTGGTGGGGCAGCAATTCTCTGCTGAAGATCCTCAAATGCCTTCTGGTGCTGTACCAACCAAGACCATGTGACATTTTGCATAACAGCTCTCAAAGGTGTTGTCAACTCAATGAAGTCTGGTATGAACTTGCCTAAATAGTTAACCATGCCTAGGAAACGCTATAAAGCTTGAATACTATCTGGTGCTGAAATCATGAACAGCTGCTTGCTTGGTCGTTTCTGGTCTCAAGCTAGTGGTGGTAAATAAATTACCTATATGTGCGACTTCTGGTAGTTTGAATTTAACACTTCAGAGGACTGAGCTTTAAGTTCACTTCACGTGCTCGGTCTAGAACACTCTAGGTTTCTGTCATGCTCTGCTTCACCATTGCCTCCGACCAATAAATATGTCATCTACTATTATGGCTCAAGGGTAACCTGAAAAAATTTGCTCCATTGCAAGATGAGGACTTCCATTTGCAAAATTTATTCCAATGGCATCCTTAGGGATCTGCATCTGCGAAATGGGGTATTGAAAGTAGTCAGTATTGAAAGTAGTCAGTAATGAGGATTTGTGATCAAGCGTCAATTGCCAAAATGAACTTTTTTTTTCTATCTTAGCACAGTACATATAACTGCAACTTGCATTCGGTATTAGAGCTGCAACCTCTGAGTGTACACATTGGATGACGCGGTCTCTTCAATGCTTTGTTCAGATCTCTTGGGTCAATACATATTCTGATTTTGTCTGAACCTTTTTTGTGAGCTGCTACCATGGACAACACCCATTCACAGTTGGTTCTGTAACGGGACAAATTACACTGTGCTATACCATTTTATCCAAATGAGCTTTGACTTTATCCTGCATACCCCATTGGAACTTTTCTTGCTGGTCTGAATACGGGAGTGACCTCCGGGTCTAACTTCATGGATTAGACAACTGGATGTTTGCCCAACTTATCACTGAAAACATCATCATACTCTGAGAAAATGGCTTCAGAAAAATTAACTAGGATATGCATTTCTTTGGTAAAAAAAAGCAGATTCATTCTCAAACTGGCTCCGATACCAAATAATGACTGCACAAGTCTTTGAACTATATAGTATAACGAGCTGTAACAGTTCTTACCACACATGAAAGCATTACTGAGCCTTCGGTTTGAATTTCTTCACCTCAGTAAGTGACAAGATTCGCACTACCGACCATATGGAGTTGTTCATTAGTGGTCACTTTAGCAAATCTGTCTACTGATATAACATTACACTTTGAGCCAGTGTCTACTTTAAGCTTGGTGGATTTACCATTGATCTGGCCAGTACAAAACACTGCCAACAAGTTCACTGCATCAACTCTTTCACCAATTACTGATATACTTTCTACGTAGATGTTGTACCTGCAGTTTACTTGATTAATTTGCTTTTCTGAGTGATCCTTTACAACTGTGTGTGGGGTTCACTTAATTTGCAAATTTTTGAAAAATGGTTCCTTTTTTCTTTTTAAACACTTGTGACATTGCTGATCAAAGGCTAAACATTTTGCTCTCATGATTTTCGCTGGACTTGGGTTTTGCCGATTCACGTTTCTAATGTACTGAGCATGCTCCTTTCTTTGAACTTGCAGGAAAACTACGTGATTTCCCTGTTGAGCCAGCATGGGCTGTGGCTGCCATGCGCTTAGACCTACTTCTGTTTGCCACATGTTGCATGCTATCTACATTTGCTCTGCAGCCTACTGAAACCATGCTCGTCACTTGCAAGCATACTTGTGTGTTTTTCTGTAACTTCATGGTTTTGACAAACCTCTATGGCTTTATTCAACGTTAAATCACTGGCATGAAGCAAAATCTTAAGTCACATACAGTCTTACGTCACAAAACGTACATTTTTAGCTTGGTTTCTCAGGTCAGTAATATAAGCTGCAAAAGTTTCCCCTGGTTTCTGATTTCTTGCGTAAAACCAATGCCTCTCAAATGTAATAATCTAGGGGCTGCACATTTCCAATAATCTGTGCTTCAAACACTCGGGGGTCTTCCCTTGATTCAGCCTGTACAACAACATGACAATTTTTCACCTTCTCCCTCATATACTGCTGGTGCATAGACAAATAAACGCTCACTTTCAATAGCCTCTGACCCAGTTAGGTTTAGCAAAATTAATGCCCTGGTGTATGCCTCTTTGTCTGGATAAGCTGCTTGTATAAAAATATTGTACTCTTGCTCAAATATTCTCCAATTTTCTGCAATATTCTAATCAAATACAAGTGGTAAAGGCTTTCAAAATGCATCTGCTACATTAACAAACATCAGTGAAGGGTTTTGCAAATATGCATGAACACAACCCAGAAATTTATGCCAGTATTCATAACTTTGCCCAACAGCACAACAAGCCTCTGAATAACAACTTTCAGAAACAAGCCTCTCAGGTAATTTAATACTCTTGAAATGTCTGCACTGCTTAAGTAATATATTAAGAAACATTTCAAATAACTGCACGGTACGAATGAACTGGGAAGAAGAAACTCGGTCTCAAACATTTTGCATTTTGCAATTTCCCCAAAATTATGGTACCTTGCTAGATAATTCTTTACAGTGCAAGAAACACTCTGTAATGGCTGCACTCTGTGAACAGACACACACAGCACAAGAAACCTTTCTAAATGGCTATACTTTGTACTTCATAAAATATTTGCACTTAGCACACAAACTCTTCAGAATACATGCACTTTAATCAGCACACACTGTAAGCACTTTTACACACTTTGAGATACTTCGAATAACTCTAGTTATGCCCTTGATACAATACAAAGTCATAGTTATGCCAAAACACACTTGCCAAAATAATATGCATTCGCCTTGCTTTATTTATGCTTTGTGTCCTTTTTGCCCTTATATTTGTTTTGCTCATTTAATCTCTTTTCATGCCCACTGTACCTTTCTTGTGCTCGTTTTACTCTAAACATGTCCGTTTTGCCTCAAACACAAACGTTTTGCTTTTCTGATAATCGTTTAATCAAATGTCAAACATTTAGCTTAGTTAATAAACCTTTTGTGCCTCCTGATCATTTAATAATGCAGTCTGTGCCCTTGTAATTCTCAGTTTTATTTTTTCTAATATAAAATAAACTGTTCATACAAGTTTTTCATTACCTTTGGTTCTTCTCTGGCTCTTTCATACTTGGTTCTCTTAGTTCATCTGCACTGTCATCTCTGCACCTCGTGGCTCCGAATATCACTCTGGAATCCCGTTTCTGACACAATGTCGCTTGTCTAGTCAGGATACAATAGACAAGTCTTCACGGGTTCTGTTCAAACAGCTTTATTATGTACAATCATCACTATAGAAGCTTACCGACTAAATTGGATAACTTTTATACAAACTAGCTACTGCATTCATTCATGCTCAATTTCTGGCTGCACACTCAAAATGGCTCTGGGTACAGCATGTGCCTGCTACATGTGCGTGCACATTCAGTCCTTTATATGCTCTTAAAGATACAGCACATACAGTCTGTTCTACATCAGTGTTACGAATATTGTATTACAGTTTCAAGTCTTTTTGAGATATAAAATTAAAGATAAAACAAAGGCTACAATTATAAAACTATGCACCCACACATGAACTGGTCCAGCTACTCCCACATTTATGGGAACATATTACAATGAAGTTTTTAGGAGTATGGATTAAAAAGCATTTGGTTATGTAAGTTGAGGATATATGGAAAGAGACTAAACAAAATAGAACACAAACTAAGAAACTGGAAGCGCTTGCCTATGAAAATGGGTAGCAAGATACAAGCAGTAAAAATGCTTTTACTCGCTTTAGTTTTATACACAGGTCAGGCATATTATCAACCAGAGGAGAAGCTGTGGATAGTAAGAGTTGAAAGTTTTTATCTGGGAGGGGAAGAGGGCAAGAGTCAAGTGGGATAAGCCGATACTCCCAACAGAACAAGGTGCTTTAAGATTACCCAATCTGAAATAATATTTCAAGAGGTACACAGTTGATGCTTTTATGCATAAAATCGCAGCTTTCTGCTTGAGTTAAGTGGAAAGGTATGATGAAGCAGGGTGGGTAATTCAAGAAATAAGGAAGCAATGGGATTTTGGAGTCAGATCCGTGGTGCTGTGGTAGCGTTGTTGCCTCACAGACGTTGCCCGTTAGATTCTCAGTTAGAGCATCTTCTGTGTGGCGACATGCATGAATGGGCGTTTCTTCGTTGATGGTTGTGCATTAGGCCCAGCACGTCAAAATCTACCGCCAATCATTAGCGGACCGGAGTTCTGCTGTGGCGACCCCTAACCGGGAAAAGCAGAAACAAACAATCCCTAAGCATCAGTCAGTCATACAGATATATTCATAAGTACCAGAAGTTATATGAAAAGCTAAGCCAGATATATTCATAAACAGCAGAAGATACAGGAAGAACTAAGCCAAAGGAATGGAAAAAGATTCTGCTGATAGGAATGACTGCAAATACAGGTACAGAGAATAGACAAAAAGGGGCTGAAATTTACTGGAAGAAGCTAGCAAAGGAGCCAAGGTACTGAAAACAAGTAGAGAAGAAAAGGTAATAAAATGGGTAGAGGCCAAGAATCAAGTTCCAGTCCCCACCTACAAGTAATATTCACTGCTGAAAGCCGATTATTTTCCACCAAAAACAGCTACTATGGAACATAAGAAAATTGGAGGAGAAATAAATACATTCCTCTATCACTATTGTAGCTCCCTAGGATTAATCTAATTACACTCCTTTTCCTTTGTCCATGCTCAATATCCATCTTGAATCCTCTAACAAATTCACATATTTCTAAGTGTGCCAACTATTGCACTGCAATTTGCACTATGCATTTCTCAATATAATTCAATACTCTTTCTGTACCTACACGGCCATTTACATTCCAACATAGTATGGACAGAATGACATGAAATTTGTTCCCACACATACATATACGTGTGTGTGTGTGTGTGTGTGTGTGTGTGTGTGTGTATATATATATATATATATATATATATATATATATATATATATATATATATATATATATATATATATAAAAATAGACCCACACATATATATATATATATATATATATATATATATATATATATATATATATATATAGGTCTACTTCATTTGATCGAAAGATCATTTGACCTAAACCCATTTGATAGAAATTTCATTTGATCGAAAACCAGTATTCAAGGCAAACAGGAATTTGTCCCCCTCCCCAATGTTGTGCGACCCTGGAGTCAGTATATATATAGTTGGGGGTATGGGGGGCAAAGTCCCCCACCTATTTTCGTTTTAAAATCTGTACTTTGTTTTATTTTCTTCTTTTAAAGGAAACTAGGTGGGGGCTTAATCCCCACACCCTCCCAATGTGGGGGCTGCACTCCCCCCAACTATATATACCAACTCCAGGGTCGCACGACACTGGGGAGGGGGACATCCCAGTTTTATGCCTTGAATACCAGTTTTCTATCAAATGAAATTTCGATCAAATGGTCTTTTGATCAAATTAAGTAGACATTATATATATATATATATATATATATATATATATATATATATATATATATATATATATTTATTTATTTATATTACACACACATTTCCAACTTCTGTATTGCATAGACACCCTAATGGTTTGGCAGGATGGTCTTATTACAGTTTGTCATCTCCATGAACCCATGTCACATTTTTCAAGATTTTGTTTCAATTAAAACCCTCATCATACTTCAGAACACATCCATAACCTATTAACTTACACAAAAAACTCCATACATTTTCAAAAAATGAAGTTTAACCCTCCAGATAGGAGCTACACCAAACTGACAAGTGCACACACACCTAACCTAAAATTAATGTTCCCCAAACTAAACCATGTTAAAGCCTGTATTCCCACTTACCGATTGGTGCCTGTTCTTTTTTCTTACCTCTATTACCCCCCAGATGTGAAAAAAAGCTTGTATACTTTTAACACATCTTTTAGCCCTATGAAAACGTGCACGCACTATCTTGAAATCAAACTAAATTATACACTATTAAATGTATTAGGGCCGCTAGGGAAGGTGCTTTCTCATTCACTTCAAATAATTTTGCCCTTTTACATCTAAATTCCTTTATTTCCCTCAGTAAAGAAAATTTAGAACTCTTACGATTAACTGCTTGCACCTGCAGACGGATTATCTTCACAAGAAAAAACAGCTAACAACTCTGCAAATACATGAAGGAATCTTTGAAAAAATTCACTCAGTACAGAATGCGAAATTGCTTTCAGCTGCAGACCTGACTTCTACTGAACATTTTGCTAATGAAGACAAGCCAATATCACCGCATAAGCAAGAAAGTCGGCACTTCTCAGTTTTCATTATGGTCTTATTTTTCAAGCCTACTTGCTTACAAAAACACCTGTGCCAACCACAGACTCAACTTTGCAAAAATAAGAACATCTCTGCTCTATATTACTACACTTTTTACACCCCACCCCAGAAGTCCAAGATCACAGCATATTAACTTAAACTTGCTTTTGTCCAGCCTCTCATATTAAATTGCAAAGCCTATATATTTCTTACAATTAAAAAAGCTACTACTTGTTTATTGCAAGAGTTTCGGTCCTAGTGACTCCCACCCCATAATAAAAATACTCTACATACTACACAAGACTGATTTACTATACAATGTGCAGCTTATATCATGAAAGATTTAATACAATACTATTAACAACCCTTAGTTCCCATTTATTTTCCTTTTTAAACTTCCTTCTAAACATAAAATGACTAAGTGGGGTATAGGCTTTACAGTCAGTCCCTTCATGCATTTAATAAAGTCAAAGTCCAGCCTTTCTTAGCCACTTTCTTGCAATGCACATTTCACATACGTGACTGATGCCTTATGATCTTACATGTATTCATTAATTTCAGATTGCTAGTTTTCTTACTGTTCATCTCCATCTCCCAACACTAGACTCTGGTTCAAGTCCAAGGTACTCATGGTTCTTCTAATCTGTTTTGTTTTCTCTCTCAAGCATTTCCTTCGGAACACTGGCAAAGGTTTCACTGGCCAAGTTTCTCTTAGTTTTATTGACAGAAGAGAAGTAGATTCCCTTTCTGTTTGATGGCTCACCTTTTGTTGGATAAACGTTTTCCATTTTCTCCTTAGCCTGTTTTGCTTCAAAATGTCTTTGATCCTCCAGAAAACATTTTGAAGACAGCTGGAAGCAGCAGTTTTAATCTCACACCTGCCTTTCAACATTCCCAGACTACTGTGATAAATTTGCTTCTCTTATGCCTGGTATATAATTTTTTCACAAACCCTCTGCTATCTCCATACAGTATGCAACAGTTTTTTTTTTTCAGGATCAACTGTTCTGCTTGTAAGGCTACATCTTTAGTAATGGTCTTGGCTACTTTCTAGTGGCCAAGTTTGGAGCATATGCTCTGTGCCCGGTCAATTAAATCCTGCTGTAGAATTGCTTTTGTAAAATACAGTACATGTTCCTTCCAGTTTCTGTGGTATAGCAGAAAATCTCAGGTTCTCTCACCCTACCATTTTTTGAAACAACTCTTGGAAGTCTCTTACTCTGCCAGACTTCTCTTCATTTCAGCTTTGGATTTTTGCAGTTTTATCAGTTCTTCTCAATATCTAGTTAAAGCATCTTCTATTTTTCTACCCTTTTGTTATTAGAGTTGATATACTCCAGTGTTTCACGGTTTTGATTTTAATCACTTCTGAGAACATCTGAATTATTTTTTCCTTTAAATTACTGGGAACCATCTTTTCTATCAAAGATAAAGCTTAAACTGTTTTTTGCTTAAGAGCTACAGTATTCTTTCCAGTCAGCATTTTCTCTTCGCCATTTATGGTTGATTTTCTTTCAGGTTCTCCAAATTTCTTCTATGCTGGTATCCAGACAGTATACTTTCTAGCCAGCAACTGAATTTTACTCAAGCTGTCAGAATAACTAGCTATTTCTGTTTTCACACTGGAAGAGTTGAAATTAAGCTGCTGATAAGTGTGCAGCCATCTTGGGAGTAGTTTAAAAATAGTGTGACCTATTTTTAGTACATTGGAGTGAGCTTTCAAACAGCAGAAATATATACTGCCCCAGCTTAAACAGGCACAGTTCTGGTTTGCAGAACACAATGTTCACAAATGTGAAGTCTTGTCAAGGCTTTACTCTCTTTGTACTTGGAGAATTTTTTTTTTTTTTTGCACTTCTGCCTCACTCTTTCTAGCTTTTTTTTTTTTTTTTTGCACTTCTGCTTCACTCTTTCTAGCTTATCTCCCTACCCTTATTCATCGCCATTTCTTCCAGCATCTCCTACATCCCTCGCACAATCACGGTTAGAGTGCTGGGGCTGGTGTAGAACCTAAAAGCGGGGGGGGGGGTAATGCAGTTGACTGCTTCCACTGAGGAATCCCATCCCCCATTTATGACCTACCCCTTAATACCCCCACAATTTTCAGCCATTTATGTCAGAAGACTACACCACTCTGGACTATGCAAAGGCATTGCCTGCTGGAAAGCAAACTCCCTCCCCTGGGATGGACATGCCCACCCCTCCTTTCCAGTGCCTCAGATGTCCAAGATGCTAATCAAACCCAGGTCTCCTAAACCACTGTAAGGACTTCATCCATCAACAGCAGTAGCCTTGGAGAAATGCTTTTCAGCCCAGACCAGTACCCCTTTTAAGATGTAGGTTTCAAAAGAAATGAGGCATTTGATTTTGAATTCAAAGAAATTTACTGATCTGACATTGAGAGTTTCAACTCCACCTGTAACAGTAAGAGAGGTACTTGGTAATCTAGGAAAATGTTTATGGGTAAGCTATGGGTAATGGGCTTCAGTAGATGCCAAAAGCCACCTTTTCCAGATCTTGTTAAACTTCGTGAAGTTGGATTGCTCAGAAGATGGCACCAAGCTACTGTCTTTTGCCATTACTGATGAGGTAATCATCCTTTCGGGTTAGCAATGTCAGATCATTTCTTTTTTTTTGCTCCAAAGGTTTTTTATTGATTTTTCAGTAACAATCATTTAAACAACAAATTATGATAAACTATGTACAAATTTTACAAAAGCCTCAGGCACTGTATGAAATGTTATAGATAAAAAGAAGGGTACAATATTCATTCATTCTTTCAAAGTGACTAATTTGATGGAGATAGATCTAAACTCAATGACCGAATAAGGGATAAAACTTTTGTCCAGGGGTTGTTGGTCCATTTGCTGGGATATATACTTGCTTCTTTAACTTTTATTTCCATCGACGCTATTTCAACCAAGAGGGTCTTGAAATCTTGTAAGGGTGGAATGGAGAGCGACTTCCATCTTCTTGCAATACATTTTTTGGCTACTGCTAGGATTGTCCAAAGAAGATATTTATTTTTGTTATTCAATACAACAGATACATTTACATTCAGAAAAATGAACGGTTTTGATAATATAACGGAATCAGTAAAGATATCTTAGAAAAAATTTTCAATATCATTCCAAAATTTCTTAATGTGTGAACAATCATAAAAGATGTGAGACCAATGGGCCTTGCATTTTAAAGAGAATCTCCAACACGTCACCTGCTCCAAGGAGTTAAATTTAGCAATCTTACTAGGCATGTAAAAACCTCTATGCAAAAATTTCCAGGAGAAAACTTTCCATAATTTAAGAGAAAGTAAAATATTTGATTTATTTGTAGAAGTTAGGGACAATGTGCAGTCTTTAGTAACAAAAGACCAAAACCTCTGATTAGGAGTAGTCTTATAAGTAATAATAATTTTCTACATTTTTGAAATTAAATGTTTCCAATTAATTTCACCATGTAGTATTTTATTCATAAGAGTTATGCATTTAGGTGGAGTTAAAAGAAGAACTCTGTATTGTTCTGCACAAAATCTTGGGTAAATGGAAACTAGCCAGTCTGATGGTAGATCATATTCTTTGATCATAATTTGTGTATCTATGGTAACTAAATTCTTTGTGCAGTGAAACCAGCATGTAATTTTTTTTTCCTTTCCCAATAGCTGAGGGTATCTAGACTAACATCGAAAAAGTTTTTTGTAGCTTTAAAAGGGGAATAAAAGCTGGATCCATATTTTAATGTCAATATTGTTATTTACAAAGCTTCTAAAGGACTTATAGATATGATTTACGTAATCATATTGATAAGTCCTTTAGAAGCTTTGTAAATAATCCTCTCTCTCACTTTCCTATTGCATATGGTGGACTGAAAAGATAAGCTTCCCTAGCAACTTTTTTTCTGAGCGCCACTCCCCCCGAATGCCTCTTGCATTTTGGTGCATTTCCCTGATCAAAAGTTTCTGGAGATCTAGTATTCATTAGATTTTATTAGTAATATATGGTTTCTTACTTTGTGGTACCGATGTATGTGTCAGCTTTTTCAGCTATTATTGACAAGTCAGGAAAGCCGCATTCTTTGAAGTGGTGCTGTGGTATGAAAAATTTTGAGTGCTTTTCCAGAAGTAGCACGGACTGCTAGATTAACAGCATTTTTTATTAGAGCGCACACTTTAAATCACTGAATATTTAAATAAGGCACAAAGAATAGAAAAAGCTTATGGCTACTACTACTGTTGACCTCTGGGCTCCCCCTTCTCCTTTCAGATCCATTTCCTCAAGAGGAAGGTATTCGTACGCAAAGCTGTGTTGCTGCCAAGAAAGTTAAACGAGTCAAGTCTGTTACTAAAGTTGCAGTTGGTGATGTTGCCATTTTTCCGTCTTTGGCTAGACTTCTTCCAATTTGTATGCAATTAAAAGGACATCGTCTTCCTGTCACCACAACAGTGACTATACTGTACCTTTAAAACCAGAGATTTGAATCCCCAGATCTTTCTTACCTGCATATGGTAGGTAGTGCAAGTTATTTTCAGGCCAGCTGAACTTCAGCTAAATGTGACAAGCCTCAGTTCAGATGCAGCAGCTTTGGTCTGAAGTGTCTTCCCCCACTGATATGTGGGGCATAACACAATTAAAGCTAACGCACATAACACAGCAGAAGGAAGCGAAGAGATAATGAACCATGAGGAGAATAAGAAATAAGGAAAGAGTGAAATTTTGGATCCATATCCTTGAGGAGAACAGCAGCAGCCATGCAGAAAATCTAAATGGAGAGAACTCGGCAAGCAAAGAGAAAGTAGTATGGCTGGAACTGAATTCAAGCCTTGGTGAGTACCTTCATGAGGACCACCCTGTTTTCACAGAATCTCACCAGGACAACACTGATGTATAGATATATAGACTATTTTATATAGCATATATCATGGACAGAAATAAAAGATAGCTGGGTGCACAAGACCCAGGATAAAAAAGGTGCCCAATCCTGGTAGGCATACTGGTGCCAGGACTGGAAAAAATGGTGTAGAATCCTCAAGACACCGAAATATTCCTATAATGGGGCTAAGCCAGGCCCAGGGGGAGAATGGCCCCCTGCTGTAGAAGGAAGTAGCAAGTCCACAAAAATCATCTTTATTAATCAATTATGCCAGGCAATCACATGTCTATAAATGAAAAAAAACAGTGACATTTTCAGTTTGGAACATTATACATCACTTATAAATCTATCCAGCTATTGTCAAACATTAAAAAGCTTATTCAATTCCTGCCTTCCCTTAAACCTCATTCTTCCTCCAAAATATTATGCATGTATTGTTCCCAGTTCTCATTTTTTTCTATGTAATTTGCTCCTACACTTTTCTAAAAATCCCACTTCCTGTTCTCTCTCCATTGCTATATTCACCACTTCTAATGCAGTTGGTTTATACTTCAATTTCAGTTTTCTAGTAATGGCTTTTTTGGTAGCCATCAGAACTAAACTCTGCAATGCCTTACTGTGTCCAAGCAATTCAGATTCTGTATCTCAGCACCAAAAAATAATTTCTTTAAGTTACCATCAATTTGCTCCGCCAGTATTTCTAATAGTGTAGTCTGCAAGAAATATTTAAAGTCTGCCAACTCATTGAACTCCCAAAAATGTGTTCTCAATTACCTCTCTTTCCCATCACACCTGCCAACATTTGCAATCTCCCTATGGAGCAATTCTTTGGAGACTTCATATGTATTTTCATTCCCCAAGCAAACACTTCCAAGCAAAGATCCTAAATCTTCTAGACTTTTTGTTGCGCATTTGGAGCCATACATACACCACCTCATTGCTTCTTTGTGAATTGCTCATCCAATTATCTTTAAAGCAGCTTCTGTTCTACAGTCTACTAAAAACTCTACCAGTGCTACTTTACTCATTAGGATCCCCCTTTTACAATCTCTTAGCCTCTTCCATTACCTTTCCCTCCCTATTTGCTCCTAATACCTTGGCTCCTCTGTTGGTTTTCTCCAATAAATTCCAACCTCCTCTTGCCTATTCCCAGTAACCCTACCTGCAGTCATCCCTAATCGGCATAATCGCCTTTCTCCATTCTCGTGAAGAGTTAGTTCTTAGAATACATTGCTTCTTACAGAATATAATATTCTGTATGGTTATCATTATTCTCCTTGAGAATATGCATCCAAGATCCCATTCTCTCCAAGTTTGACCCCCCCCCGATTCATCATCATGCCTCTGCTGTCTATTGATCAGCAGCCCCTATTCATTCCCAATCATCACGAAGTCAGGGGTCAAATGGGACAGACTACCATTACGTCAGCATCAGCCAACAGGGGTAGTACAATTATTTTGTTTTTCTTCCAAGCCCTACAAACACATGCCCAGTGAGGCATTTGGGAAAGGTATGCAATGGGTTAAGGGCAGAAGAAGTCCCTCACACCCACAAGAGGCGTTCCCTTCAAGCAGCCCTGCCTTTACATAAAGCATGAGCAGTGATTGTCCCTGTTACAGTAAACTATGGTGATCACGTTTCAGTCTATTCAAAGTAAGATGTACAGGTTTATGAAAAAAAAAAAAACAAATGTGGAAGCACATCCAACCATGTCTAAAGACATGACTAACCCGTGTCCAAGGGACCTCGTGCCCCACCCCCCACCAACTGGAGTCCTACTGCCTACCCTAAATTTAAAGTTTTCAGGCAACGTGTTTGAACAATGAACATGTCCACCATCTAGTGATTCTACTGCACAGTCAAAAATATATGCCTGGGCATTTCCTTTTGTGATAGCAAACTGAAAAGTGTGTGTAAGCAGCAAACCACTTCCCAAAACTTACAGCTTTGATCAGTTTACACAATTGCCAACAGATCATGAAGCACTTCTGTGACAAAGCACCAAAATTTATCTTATTCAAGACATGCTTTGTGAAGCTGCTGATGGTATTGCTGTTTGATAAAGGATTTCAATACATAAACCTTTAAAGTAGCGAGGCAATATAACAATTTGTTGCACACTTTAGCCACAATCATTGAAAGAAAAAAAAGGGGGTTGGGTCAGTACTGGAAAGTGATATGCAACAGCTTCCAAATTTTTTTTTTTTTTTTTTTTTTTTTTTTTAATTTTGTGCGGTTTTCTATTTTTTTTTTTTTTTTTTTTAAATGTGAATCAAAATCTATTGATACTCATCGTAACAGACGCATAAGAAGCATCACCGTTGCAGTATCATTTGCTACCCATGGGAATCATACCTCTCAACATCTTAGTGCAAGAATTATGGATAAAGCCAAAATAATCCTAAAACCTGGGACAAATTAAACAATGTACTTATAAACTTCGAAAGTTGACAGAATAATTTTTTGCATTAGCATGCATTTTCTGGAGAGTCTAAAATTCAAATGTCTGTCATTAATTAACTGATTTCATCACTCAATGTTTTGCCATACAATCACAGATTTGCGAGGAATAAAAAAAAAAAAAAGGAAAAAACACGGCACTTTACAAACTTCGAGAGGAGTTGATAGGTATGACAGGAATTGGCCACTGGCAGATGTAAGCTCTTCTGAATTTTGTCATGCTTTGGGCAAGACTTGAACCCCGTCCCTGCCTAGGATGATGTTCTAAAGCTAAAAAGAACAGCAGCCAATGCCACCTGCAGTTATTTTTGATGGACAAGTCACTAATAAAAGTGCATCAGACTGCAGAGGTAATGCCTCTGGAGCTATTTGCCAAGGGTTCTTTCAAGGTTCCATACGTGCCTCACCTTTTAAACCTCAATTAAAGGTAAGAAAGGTAGACCACAACTGTATCATTAGAACACTTCTGAAAACAGGCTAGGTAGGTAACTACCTGGTGAAATCTCTTTTCTTCCAGATAAGAGATAAGGAAATAACAGAATAGACACACAAAAATACAAGGGGCAAGACAGGGGGATAAAGTTTCCATCATCTACATCTACTTTAAAAATGTTACATCAAGGGGTAAGGCAACTGACAGCCTGCACTGTGGCAGTGATTCTTCTATTGAAAATGTCTACTAATACAATGAATATATTCAGGAAATAAATACTGTTTTCATAATATCCATACTGCAATTTCATTCATTATCCACAGTAAAGTGAAACAGAAGCTGGCTACCCATGAGAAACTGTTATCACAGCATGTTACACAGTGGTGGCAAGGCATGCTCCAATCTGTTTATTGACTGACTAATGGTTAGAAGTTGGGATGTTGGCAATGTGGCTGCTGCTTCACAGATCTAAGTCCAGATATTACTAAAACAAAACTGCTGGGGTAGCTGCTGCTCTAGGTGGAGTGTGCTCTTACTTTTTATTCTAAAACTTTTTGCCTTTCATAACATAACTCAACGTAACCATTTCAGTGAAGTTTGATTTGACAATGGCTTGGCTGGCCAAGAGGACAAAATGCTGACTTGCCTGAAGCCCTCCAATCTTTTTACACAGTATCCAACTTGCCTGCGTACATCCTTCTACTGTAGTCTCCTCTCCCCTTTGTTCTGGGACTTGGGATAAAAATAATTTGGACATTACCTTAAATCCACGGTGGTGGTGCTGCGGTAGTGTTGTCGCCTCACAGTAAGACGCTGTCTGGTTCGACTGAGTGTCTTCTGCGTGGAGACATGCGTGAATGGGTGTACCTTCGTTGAAGGTTGTGCATCAGGGCTGGCAACTTTGTACGTAAAAATCAACTGCCAATCATTAGCGGACCGGAGTTCCACTGTGGCGACCCCTAACCGGGAAAAGCCAAAAGTCACAACAACCTTAAGTGTAAAGAACAAACTAACTCAAAACACTTTAGGTACCTAGTGACTAAATGAAAGGCAAGTACCACACGCAGCCTGCCAACAGTGACAGTTACAAAATGTTTTCCAAGATAAAAACTTGGAAAAACCACCAAAGTAATCATTACAAGTGGGAACAAGGGTAAAAGTAATTTACCACAAAACTGAGTTCTCAAGAAATGATAGGCTTTGCTGTTCATGCCTCCATGGAGACAATCTGATAAAGAGAAACTGGAGACAGTCTGGTGGAAGGGGACTGAACGTCCCCTGAAAACTATCAGGGGTTTTCCCAGGTGTGACAGCTTTACAAATAAAAAAAAAAAAAAGTAAAGCTCGCTTAGTTTTTTAAATGCAATGGGAATACTACTAACCGGGTGTTTTTTTTTTTTTTTTCTTTTCTTGTTCATTCTTCTCTGTTCTATTTTGAGAAATGTAGGCACTGCAATGAAAAAAAGAGGGGAGGAAATTGGGGGGGGGGGGTGTCAGTGTGCTTATTCCCATGTTTGCATAGGAAATTAACCTGGCAAAAACCCTAGGCGTTGTCCTTAGCAGTTTTGTTTCTGGTTTGCATGTCACTAGAAGACAATTTGATAAAGAAAAATGGCTTGGAGAAACTGAAAGCATTCAAGTGTTTTCTTAACTGGGAGAGTTATATATAGACAAATCAAATCGCACTTACTAGCAGCACAGGCTGCATCACGTGTCTTAGCATGACTAACTTTTCTTTTTGGTTAACTTTAGCCTGTGTAGCTATCAATTTAGAACTTATGAGGTTCTCCGGTTCGATTCTCGGCTGGGGTGCCTTCTGTGCGGAGTCTGCATGTCCTCCCTGTGGTCATGTGGGTTTCCTCAGGGTGATCCATTTTCCTCAAACATCCCAAAGACATGCAGTAGGTGGATTGGACACTCCAAATTGGCCCTAGGTGTGAATGTGTGTGCCTTCTGTGGAAGGTTGGGTGCCAGGCTGGCAACTCGACACCATAAAACTCCACTGCCAATCATGAGCAGACAGATGATCCGCTGTGGCGACCCCTAACCGGGAAAAGCTGAAACAAGAAGTTGTTGTTCTTATTAGGAAGCAAAAACTTCAATATTTGAAGTTGTACATAGGTTTTGTGTGTTAAAGTTCATAGGTTTTAGGTGTTTTTTTCTGGGGGGGGTTGTTCTATTTGAGGGCTTTCAAAAAAAAAAAAAAAAAAAAGTTATGCAAGATGTGACATAAGCGCAAATGGATAGGACGTGAAACCATATAAAAGACCAACCTGCCTAGCAATATATACATGTAACAAATGGTTGGAACTAGACATACAGCAAAAGAGCAGTTCTATATAAAAGGTGGCAATAACTTCATAAGAAAAATGTTTTCTGTAATGTTTTTCAATCTGAATGGTCTTACAAATAAATATAAAAAAGAAAGGGTAGTGAATTATATTAAAAAATGTAGAGTGCAAAACACCTATGCTACAGGATACCCCTGGAAAGAACAGAACATGTGAATTTGATAAAGTTTTTCAAGATGGTTATTCAGCAGAATATTTGGGACAAAGAAAAACAGGACTACTTATATTAAACTGCAAGAGAAGCTCAAATAGTGATAGAAGAGGAAAAAAAGATAATGGACGATACATAGCATTAAGGGGCTACTGGCTAGGGAGGAGGATTACACTGGCATGCATTTACCTTCCCTCTAACACTGATATAATGGAGCTTAAGAAAATTCTGGGAGAAATAATCAGCTTTCAGCAAGGAATATTACTTATAGGTGGAGACTGGAATTTGGTTTGCGATGGTAAAGATGTGTCTGGGGAGCCTAGAAGGGAAAATATAACAAGGGAGGGTAGATTTTTGAAGAAATTTATGAAAATGTTTAGCTTGGAAGATGCAAATTCGGTACTAGTTTGGAGCAAATTTACATATTACTCAGATACAAAAACTGGGCTAAGCTAGATAGATTTTATATCCAACAGGAACATGAGCATTTAACTGAAGGTCTTGAAATGCACCAACAACTAAAATAAAAATGAGGCACTGGCACTTTCCCACCTACCGGCTGAAAAGACAAGAATTTAATGAATGGGTTGTGGAACTAATTCAAGAGCTACTAAAGAAGAAACAT
The DNA here is from genome assembly GCF_019279795.1 of Protopterus annectens. Taxonomy (NCBI): domain Eukaryota; kingdom Metazoa; phylum Chordata; order Ceratodontiformes; family Protopteridae; genus Protopterus; species Protopterus annectens. The sequence continues at coordinate 473,445,537 of NC_056747.1, read as the reverse complement.
TTACCTTCTGAAAACATAGCGAAGGAGTGAGATAAAATTGAAGTGGAGTCTAAAAACTAGGTTGGAAATAATAAAGGGAAATATGACTAAACAGTAACAAAAACTTAGAGAAATTGACAAATGTTAAAGCATTGCAAAATAGGGGAAATTGCTCAGAAAAGGAGCAACTGCAGAATACTAAACAGAAAATAAGGGATTACCTGGATATTATACCATGACCTCCCCAAAACGTGCACGCTGATTGGCCAGCGTGCACATTGTAAATAGAGTTATACTAATGGAAAAAGGTCCGGTCGCCCGGACTTTTTTCCATTAGCATAACTCTAATTTTACACTGTCTCGCTATGTTAAATGGGTTTAACATAGCGAGACAGCTTTAAAATAAGCAATGGAGATCTCCGTTGCTTATTTTAAAGCTGTCTCACTATGCTAAACCCATTTAACATAGCGAGACAGGTTTTAAAAAAAAAAAAAAAAACAACGGAGAAAGCAAGATCTCCGTTGCTTTTTTTACTGTTTCGCTTGCTTTCTCCGTTGCTTTTGCCCACAACTCTGATGTACTGCGCAGGCGCGCAGTACATCAGAACTGCCGCGGATGCCAGACATCTGCGGAAGGGCAGTAAACAGGCATTATACTATGCCATTATTTAAGAAAAGTAATAGTTTCTTTTCTTAAATAATGTCATGGTATAATAGCAATAACCCACTTCTGGGTGTGGGTAATGCTGTATTTACCCACGGTTGTCTTGGGAACCAAACCATGCCAACCGTGGGTAAATCCAGCATTACCCACACCCAGGCGTGGGTTATTGCTATAATATGCAGGAGTTTAGAAAGATTGCTGTTAAACTGTTTTGATAATTCTACAGCACAAAAACTTCTAGCACAACTCCGGTATTAGAAAGATTTTGGAAATTTCATGAAAATTTGTATAAAGCAGAGAAGTACAGAAATCAAGAAAAGGTACAAATGGAAATGTTTATGGAAGAATTAAATATGCCAAAGTCAGAGGTAGATGAGGCTCAATTACTAACAGGATAGGAAGGGATGAAATAAAATGGCTATGTCTAACCAATCTACAGGAAAGTCCCCAGGAATAGACTGTATTCCTGTGGAAGTTTAAAACTTAGGAGGGAAAAATGAAAGATCTGGAAGGTTTTGTTTAACAGTATTTTAAGAGGACAAGTACCAGCATCCTGGAAGAATGCGGTGGTAACGGTAATAGCTAAAGAGGGTAAAGATTCATCAGATCCAGTTTCATACAAGCTCATTTCAATATTAAAGTGTTTATTTCTATAACTGCTAAAAGAATGGCAAAAGTGATACCAATACTGATATATATGGATCAGTGTGGTTTTGTGGAGGGGAGGCAAACATTTGACAATATTAACAGAACACAGTTACATTCTGCTTCCATTTGGATCATCAAAGTACCACTCTTATTGGTGGGTCTTGATGCACAGAAAGCATCTGACAGTAGACTGGGACGTCATGAGCAGGGCAATGGAAGCATTTGCTTTCCCTGTTACAATTATAAGGTTGATTTGAAGAAAATACGAGGGATCAGAGGCATGAATTAAAGTGGGTGAGGTCCTCTCCAATAATTTCTGCTTGATTAGAGGAAACAGGCAGGGTTGTCTGCTTTCCCATTTGCTGTTTGCATTATATTTAGAACCACTGGCAAAGAAAATAAGGGACTCAGAAATCCAAGGTAATAACTGGTATGGTAGTCAGGAAAACTGACTGTTTGCATATATTTTTTTATACATGACAAAACCAGAAAGTGAGATTACAGTGTTGTGGAACACCAAGACAGTTTCAAATCTTCTCGGGATATACAATTAATGAAGCTAAAACAAAGGTAAGTTATATACTCTCACGAATTAGTCCAATATCCATATTTATGGGGACATGATAAAAATTAAGTATCTAGGAGTATGGATTAGAAATGACTCTGTGGTGGCAGCTAAGGATATGTGGGAAGAGATTAAACAGAAGATACAAAAATTGAGAAACTGGAAGTTTTGTTATATGGATACTAAGAAGCCATTAAAATGTTTTAGTCCCTTTAATCTTGCACAGAGGTCAGGCATACTTTTATCAACCAGAGGAGAAGTTGAGGATAGCAATTAAAAAAAAATTTAAAAAAAAACTGAAGGATTTTATCTGGGAAGGGAAGATGATTCTCCAATAGAACAAGGTGGCTTATGATTACCCAATTTAAGGGGATATTTTAGAGCAACACGGTTAAGGCTGGTATGCATAGCACAAGCAGAAAACTATAATTTAAACTGGAAAGGAATGATCATCAAGAAATAAGGAGAGACTGAGATTTTGGATGCAGACTCTTAAGAAGAACAACCAAAATCATACAGAGCATTATATTCATAAAATAGCAGGGAGTATTCTAAGAACCAAACCAGCATGAGAATGGAGAAGAGAGATTTTTCAAATAGGGTTGACTGTAGTCAGGGACACAGACAATAAGAGAGGGCTAGAAGTTATTGGAAAAAAAATGGCAAAGGAACCAATGTATTGGGAGCAAATAACTAGGAAGGGAAAGGTAATAGAATGGGAAGAGGCCAATAATTTATTTGGACTGCAAATCAGAGATTGCCCTCCCCATCAAGGACTGATAGAGTATAGGCAAAGAGAAATAAATAGGTGGCTCCTAAATGAAAGACCAGCACTGGTAGAGTTTTTAATGGAATCTAGAACAGAAGCTGCCATTAAAGGACTAATTAGTAAAGCATATAAAATACTGCATAATTGTAAGAATCAGAGGAGCTTAGAAAGGATTGGGAAGAGAGACTGGATAAGCAGTTCACAAAGACACACTGGGGGGGATATATGTATGCTGCCTAAATATGCAATAAAAAGTCTAGAAGATTTAGGATCTTTGCCTGGAAGTGCTTACACAGCTATTTTTATACCCCCAGTAGGACTCCAAAGAATTTTTCCTCAGGTGGATAGCAATGGTTGGAGGTGTGACAGGCAAGAAAGAGGTGGCTGGGAAGATGTTTTTTGGAAGTATGAGCTAGCAAACTTTTGGGATTCTCCACAGACCACTCTATCGGAGATGCTGGAGTGAGCAGATTGGAATGACTGGGGAGAGGATTTTTTTGAGTTATGCTGCCAAACAAATCAGTTACTAGAAAATGGAAATCAAAGTCTAGACCAACTTTACTAAAAGTAGTGAATATAGTGAGATAAAACAAGTGGAACTGAGATCTTTATAAAAGGGAAGGAGCAAACTACATAGGAAAAAAAAATGGTAATTGTGAGAACAATATATGCAGAGCAGGAACGAGGTTTAAGAGGCAGGATTTGAATGAACTTTATAATGCTTAACTGACAATGACTGGACAGTTTATAAGTGATGTATAATGTTGACAACTACAGTTGTTTCAGTGGTGTCTGATATAAACTGCAACTAAAGGGATATTTTGTACATTTTTCATTAATATAAATGTAAGCTTCCCTCTGTTATGTGTAAATTTAATAAAGATGTTTGAAAAAAATGGATAAGCTTTGTAGGGGAGGCTGAAGTGCAGGGCCCACTTTAAGAGTTGCTTGACAAAGTGAACTGCCAAGAAAGGATCCATGGGGAAAATAGCTACATATCATTAAAGTTATGCCGCTATAGAATCATACAGTAGTCTATTATGAACAGTTCAGCATGCCCTGCAGCTTCTAGACGTAGAATACTCTCAACATCTACACAAAACAGGTACACTTTCCATTTGGAGAGGTAGATTTTCTGGTGTTTGCCTTCCGGTCCTTTTGAGATTCCCTAAACTAAAGATGATTAGCAACAAATTTTACAGTTAGGGGTCGTCAAAACTGTTCTAAAAGTAGGAGCCCTGCTGCACATTCCAACTAGTGAACAGTGGTCATTTTAGCCACACAGACAACGTTTGTTAGAGGAGGAGAATGAGATGTACAACATAATCCTGGTGTTGCCTGCTATCACATTCAGCAGCAACCTTGTTGATACAGTTGTCTGTCTGCAGGAATAGGGCCATCACTTTCTCTGCAAAGCCAAAAACAGGCTCATTACCGCTTTAATTCTGATATATTTGCACATAATAGATGGGTTTCATCCGTCTTAAACATTCAGGTAGGCCCCAAGCACTCCAAGCCATCGATGAGCCATATTATACTGTCTGGTGTTACAGCACACACCCCTTGCTTGAAAACACCTGTCAGAAACCAACTAAATTCCAAAGATCAGTGATAATATTTTTCCATAGATACTGCCACTGTTCACACAGATTTTATGTATCATTAAGTTTTCCTAAAGTGAACTACAGACACTAGTAATGTCACACCACAAGCTAATACGGAGGTCACACCACAAGCTAATACGGAGTGCACAGTTTCAGAAATGAAGCTCTCCCCACCACCACCATCCCAACTTGGAACCAACATCCAGGCTGATGTCTCAGTAATTTCAAGGGAGATCCTAAGTCTCAAAAATAGACAGACCTCATAACAATCCAGAAGTAGATAAAGTATTCCAAGTATTAAAACACGCTCCAAATGTAAAAACGACACTTACTATTAAGCGCTTTTCGTCTTGCTTGTAGCGAGACTTCTTCAGATCACATATAATTACATCCCACTGTGTTTAAATCCTATTCTACTCCCAACTTCCCATCAATTCATTGCACCAATTAACTATGTTAATTAGTTTATACATCAGTTAATCTAGTATTTTCACTTTATCCTAAAATCCCATGGGTAAAACTACCATTAAAACATATATTACTTGTTTTAAATATAATATATAAACTTTTACTAATATATGCATCCTTACAACCTACATTTAAGTAAATTTGTGTTTAAAATAAATCACTTCTACTAACATTTGAATACATTTATTTAAATAAATATCCAAAATATCTTATCTTAAATACATTTCCTAAAATATATTGACAAGCAGCACTAAACGTAAATTAAACCAGCCTGGTTATATATTTTAAAACCTGGACAATAAAGGGATACTTTTGCATGTTTAAAAATTCTGCGGAATTTTCTTTTGTACCTGTGAAGTGCACGTGTGAATTTATAAATGCATGAGTAAATTATCTTAAAAAAGACTCTAATTTTAATATGCAGGCTATTGAATAAATTTAGTTCAAGCCGGGTGCATGGCAGGCACGAGTTCGTAGTTGCCAGGACAATTCCAGCTTTTCTAAAAGAAGGGCAATTGGACCACCTCTGCCATCCTCTGCAACACTATTGCTCTAAAGCCAAATTAATGGTTCGGCTGTTCACCTACATGTCTAGCTAATGCATTTTCCTAGTTACACTTTCTAATACCATAAAGATGTTCGTAAACCCTCTCCTTGAGTTTCCTGTTGGTTTTACCGATATAAAATGCAGGGCATGATTTACATGAAGCTAGATAAACCACATCCTTGGAGTTGCAATTAGATTTGCATTTGGTGCTATACTCCAGCCCACGTATAGAAAAATTCTGACCTGCATCAATGTATGGACAATAAGGGCACATCTGATATTTGCACATTCCTTTAGTGTTGAAGTGCGTTCCTCCTTTATTTCCTTCCAACAGATTCTTTAGATTTTTTTCCTCTTCTAAAAACTGTTCTTGGTGGACCTTGCAATTTACCAAATAAAACATTGTCAGACCTAATTAGGTCCCAATTCTTGTTTATAATGTTCATTATAGAATACCCAATCCAGGCTGTACGAAATGATAAAGTCGGAAAGACCTATTGGGTCTCTTACATTACCATACCCTTTTAAACATTTCTCAAAGGTTCTCGCACACTATTAAAAAATCCTCCTCATTTGAGACCATACGAGCTGCCCTCACCAGCTGCCCCTTCACCACCGATCGTTTCTGGGGTAGAGGGTGTAGTTTTTTTTTAAGCCGCGATGCTGCAGCGGTAGCATTGTTGCCTCACAGCAAGAGGTTCTCCCGTTCGATTCTCTGCTGGAGCGCCTTCTGTGTCGTGCACGTTCGAAAGACATGTACAGAATGGGCATGCCTTCGTTGAAGGTTGGGCGAGCTGGCACCTCTGCACCCATAAAAAATCTACTGCCAATCATTAGCGGACCGGAGTTCCGCTGTGGCGACCCCTAACCAGGAAAAGCCAAAAGAAAAACAACAACCTATTGCTGAAGGTAATAAAATTGCTGGACAAGATAATGTCCAACAATTCCTCCACTAGTCCTATTTCAGACCCAGGTGCCCCTAAACTGTACAGCAACAGGCTTACCCACTCAATGCCTTCCATATGGGGAATTTATGAATACAGGTCTTGACATCAATAATTAAATTCAAGTTGTCGAAGTGAAGATTTTTAATGTTGGCCAAAAAAAGATCATGAGTCTTTACAGATTTGTTCCTGGTGCCCTACATATTTTTTTTCAAAATATGGTCTACACACTTTGCACATGCATAAGTGATGCTGTTTCTCGCATCAACTAAAGGTCTCATAGGTGGATCAGAGTCAGAAGTGTATTTTTGGTATGCCGAATAAGATAGGAATCTTGGGAGCTGGCATGTTCAAAAAGTTGAGTCTACATCTATCCTGGCCTTTATAAACATTTCTTCCAGTAGTGAACGTATTCTCATGTAGGCAATATTCCGTGATACTTGAGTATACCTCACAATCAAGGACTTTCACCAATTTTTGCCGGTATTCATGCCTGTCCATTATCACCAGACCCCCACCCTTGTCAGGCTGCATCACTGACTTCTGTCTGTTTTATCAGCTTGAGGGCTTCTTTCTCCTCAGTTATGATGTTGTAGAGGCTACCCTTAATATGTTTATGCTGGTTGAGAAGATTGTACAAATCCAACTCGCATACCTGCTCAAATGTAGTTAAAGTGGGGTGGTAGGGGCGGGCAATAAGTACTAGCAATATGAAACATTGTTTTTCCAGGACTTTCATTGCCAAACAAATATTTTGGGTTCAATTTTTGAATAAATAACTTTAAATCTATAACAGACTCAGATATTTCAGCTTTTCTGGTTGGTACAAAGGTCTGTCCTTTTGCAAGTAAATCAGCTAAAACAACATCTACTTAAAGACAAGAGAAATTAAAAATTTTAAAGTCACCCTCAGTGTTATGTACAATTTCAAAGTTGTTGAAAGATGCTTCCATTACCTCCGTTGTGGGTACTGGTTGTTTGTTGAGTTATGCACATCACGAGGTAGACCCTTGCCTCAGGTTGTAGCCCGAGGCTAGTTTCCGAACATTTCCCTTGCCTTCTGTGATAGGCGAGAGCCTCCCCTGTTGCATATTCCTTTTCATAGTAGTGTTATAGTTCAAGCTAGCTCCATTGTGTAATCACAGGAAGACCCCTTTGCGGAACACCACTCTCGTTATTACTGGCCCTGGTGTTCTGCTGATTGTGTACTGGAAAGCCGGCCTCCATTGTAAGACCCGTAGCCATTGGACCAGATTGTGAATGGGGAGGTTTTGGATAGGCTTTGCCAAGTCCATATGCTTCAGTGTCCTTTTCAGGTTTTTTTTACCTTTGTTTCCTTCAGTTTTCCCAAGTACTGTTCGATGCTTAAAAAGCATCTTTCATACTCGAATTTGTAACAAGCAAGATCCAAGTCCTTTTTAATAGTTTTGTCCAAAATGGTGGCTTCCTTCATTAGTTCCTCGGCTGCCTGTTGATAATGCTTGCTCATTAATTCAAGTAATTCCATTCCATGTTTGTTGAATAGCGTTATTACATCTTTATGAAAACTGGGGCCATCCACCAGCTCAGTCAGGTATTGCCACGATCTGAACCCCTTAGGGACTAAACCCTCACACACTCAAAGTATGCAACTTCCAGTTGCAGCTTTTTGTATTTCAGCAACTTGGAGTCCAATAATTTGAGGTTCACTATAATTTTTGGTAACCCTTCAGCCGGTTGCTCCATATTTGACTGTGTACTGCTTGAGGGCTCTTGGAAAGTCGGAACATTAGTGTCATACTTTAATAGCACAACAGGCTTTTTGAAGTTTACCTATACCTTTAACACGGATAGAATTTACACAGACTTGAAGGATATGAAACACAATTGCTATACAGCTAGAATATTTAGAAAGGACACTTATTCCAATGCATTCCTACACTTTAGCAGCTGTCACCCTTTACCCCAGAAACGATTAGTGAAGGGGCAGCTGGTGAGGGCAGCTCGTATGGTCTCAAATGAGGACGATTTTTTAATAGAGTGTGAGAACCTTGGAGAAATGTTCTATAAGAGAGGATACCCTGAACGACTAGGACCCAAAAGAGGTAAATAAGACAGAGGGGGTTCTACAAACCCATTTTGGGGGTGAACGAGGTAGCCCAACCAATTACTTTAGAAGGGTATGGCATCTTTTCAGGCTTGTTGGCTGTTGGGGAAGCACCCTCCAAGAGGAAAAAAACGCTGAGAGAAGAAGGGAGCCACTTTTGAGATTTTAAGTATTTTTTCTCTGTTTATTTGCTAAGTTTTTCTGCATAGCTGCCTAGCTTGAGCATTTTCTGGCTTGTTAAACTTGATTTATGTATTAGTAGCTGTATTTAGAGCACAACCAAAAGCTGTTTGCTGAATTTCCTGTTTGCACTTAATTTTAAATCGTTTTTTTCTTAAAACTTGCATAATTTCTGTCCTTGACCTAGCACTCTTGTGTGGGGTCATTTACTGCACTGTTATAACTTGATATTACTTGTGAACCTCTGCTATCTCTGTAGAAAACAAAAACAAAAAAAAATCTTGCTTTTTTCCCACTTTTCTGAGAGTTAAAAAAGTTCAGTTACAGGCTTGCTGTTCCTGAACTGTTTGAAAGTTTCTGTGAGGCCATTTTGCTTGGGCTGAAGGAGGGTCTCTCTGTTCATCAGTGGCAGTGACTAACATTGAGCAGCTTCCCTGCCCCCATAGAGGTGGTTACTGACTTGAAACTGTAGTTTTATTTTCCCTTTTGGGTCTATTCCTGCTTCTTTCCAGCCCCTGCTATCAAGCACGCTTTAACGTGCTTTAGTGCGATTTAGCGGAGTTGCCACTAGAGCAGCATCGGGCAGCGCCGGTTAAACTCTTTCTGGCTCCAGAAAGTCTGTTCTTCAATTTTTCCCTTAGAACTGCTCTGTTAGGAACCTAAACAGTTTACACCTACACTAAAAAGTGCAGCACTTGTTCCAAATAGCTTTTTCTTCTCAAAAGCTCAGCACTTGTCTTATAAGCATATCCCTTGTCTTATAAGCATTCTCTTTGCAGGTCAAGCACTCCTATATTATACAAATCTCTCACTAGCAAAACCCCCCAGGAGTGCCCACTTCCCTGCTAAGCCCACTACTTTTCTGTCTCATACCAACTCATAATTCTTTCTAGCATGTCGAAGGGTCAGATGCTGGCGTCCTCTCCTGCCCATTTGGTGAATCTGGGAATTCTGAGACAATGTTACAATTGCCTCTTGTACACGGACAACCATCTCCTCCTCCCATGTAACACTAACACTTGTGAGAGATGCAGCTATTTAGCCTGACTGGAGGCTGAGCTCTCTCAACTCAGGACTGGCAAGACCAGGCAGGAGGAGAAGGCAACTACACACACCACAATACCAGTCTCACATAACTCAACCACACCACTGAATCAAACACATAAACACACTAAGACATACTCGGAGGCTCTGAGTAAAAATTTACCTAAACAGCAGAGGCCTCCAAAGCAGACACCCAAGCAACTGCAAACTCAATACACCACACAAACAACACATAAACAACAAAATCAGTGTGCAAAGCAGTCACTGCCCTTAAGGCCAAATACAACACCAAACATACTTGTCATAGGTGACTCCATAGTCAGACACACTGACGTCCGCTCACCAGACTGAGTAAGGAGAAGGTCACAGTAAGCTGCCTGTCGGGCGCTAGAATCCGCCACATAACACAAGCACTCAGGTCTCTCAACAGCAGGTACAAGTACGACTCAGTCATTGTCCACGCTGGTGTCAACGACCTGAGACGTACCTCCTTGGACTACATGAAAAGAGACATTGAGGAGCTCTCTGATTACGTAGCCCAGGCAGGTATGACCCTGACCTTGAGCAGTATCCTACCTTCACCTAGAATGATGCCACAATACAGTGATAAGATGATCAGCTTTAATAATTGGCTTAAATTCTGGTGTCATTCAAAGGGGATCCAATGTCTGTCTGCCTGGGATGACATGCTGGACAAGCCACGCTGCTTCGCAAGGGACGGCTTGCACCTGTCACCCCTGGGCTTCCGGATATTGGCAAAGGCTCTTGCCACCCCATAGTGCCTTTTTTAGGCAAGGCTCAAATTCTAAACCTACCACCCTAGAACACAAAAAAGTAAAAAAACTAAGGGTAATGCTGCTCAATGCCAGAAGTCACAATCTCAAGATACACGCACTCGAGGCCCTTCTCAGTATGGAGAACATCGATGTCTGTGCTGTGACAGAAACCTGGTTCAAGGCTCCTGAGAGCACCTCAGCACTAGCAGGTTTCACCTCATATCATACGTTCCGGCCCCAAAATCCGGACAACACCAAGAAAGGAGGGGGGGTGTCCATATTCATAAAGGACACCCACACCTCAAGGTTGGTGGCAACGCACGATGCATCGGAGACCATCCAGGTGCAATTAACCATAGGCAAGACTGCTCTGCAATTTGTAGCATGTTACAGGCCACCCTCTCAAACTCAGAAACCTCACATGGCCTTCCTGAAAACAATGGAGGGGATAAATGTATCTCCAAACACCATCATACTAGGTGACTTCAACTACCCTAATATAGACTGGGAACACTACTCAAGCCCAAACACTCTAGCCCAAAGGTTCCTGGAGTTCATAAACTCAAATGCCATGGAACAACTAGTCACCATCCCCACAAGAGGAGAAAACATACTTGATCTCATCATCACGAACATGGGATCACACCGGAAGTATACCCCTCACTGGTGAGATCAGATCATAAACTAATCTCGCTGGAGGTCCTCACCCCGCCCCCACCTGAAACAAAAAAGACCACAGTGAAAAACTTCTCAAAAGCAGACTTCACACTTCTAAAAACTAGTGTGGTCTCCTTTAAGGCCCCTGAGCCAGTGGTAAACATTACTCAAACCGCTGAATCACTTACAAATGCCTTCTACCAGCAACTACAGGACTGCATGGATCAGGCAATCCCAAACAAAACTAAGACTCTTTGTACCAAAGGCAAGCGTCCAGTCTGGTGGACCCCAGCCATAAACAAGCTCTACAACAAAAGGAGGAAGCTACTACAAGATAGAGCAAAATCCTTGAAAGGTAAGACACCTTTGATCATTATAAGTAAAAACTAAGAGCTCTCATAAAATCATCCAAGGCAAATTTTGAGAGAAAAATCGCCAAGGATTCAAAAGACAATCATAAGGCCTTCTTTAGCTATGTTAGAAACCTAGGAGGAAACTCCCAGATATGCTCAGAATTAGTTCAAAATGATGTGAAGATTACTGAACCTACACACATTGCCAACATACTGGCTGACAGGTTCAGTGCAAACTTCTCCCCAAAAGGAGAGATATCTATACCAGAGGATTGTAGCCCCCAAACATCTCCAACGCCCAGGTGAGAACTGCTCTCTCCAAAGCAAAAACACAGCATCCATGGGACCGGATGGTGTCCCCGGCTGTGTGCTCCATGAACTCAATGAGGAATTAAACCCGCAGTTAGGACAGCTGTTGAATCTTAGCCTCACCTCAGGATACGTACCCAAGGAGTGGCGCACGGCGACTGTGGTCCCACTTCACAAGGGCAGTGCCTCCACCGACCCTGGAAATTACCGTCCCATTAGCTTGACAAGCCTTATCTGCAAAGCCATGGAGAGGATCATAATGGAACTCATAAATAAAGACATAGGGAACTTGCAGACTTTGGATCCAACCCAGTTTGGCTTTGTCAAAGGCAGATCATGCCTTTTAAACTTGGTTGACTTTTTCGAGACAGTCACCAAGGCCATTGATGAGGGAAAGGTAGTCCATACAGCCTACCTTGACCTGGCAAAGGCCTTCGACACAATACCCCACTCAGGTATCATCAAAAAACTCATCAGCTTGAATGTAAACCCATACATCACAAGGTGGGTTGCAAACTGGCTAAGTGACAGAACCCACAGGGTCAGAGTTGCTGGAGCCATGTCAGACTCAAAGCCTGTCACAAGTGGTGTCCCACAGGGCTCAGTCCTGGGTCCACTCTTGTTCGGCATCTACTTTTCTAAAGTACAAGCAAACACAGGAGGGTTATGGCTGACAAAGTTTGCAGATGACTGCAAACTGGGCGCCATAGTCGAAAACACATCTGACACAGATATCCTTCAGAAGGGCTTCACAGAAACGGATAACTGGTGCCAGAGCCATGGCCTAAAGTTAAATGCCAAGAAATGCATAGTCATACCCTTCGGGAAAAACAAGGTTACCCCTAGCTACCATATAGGTGGCAATCCACTGAGCACAGAAGAAGTCATCAGGGATCTGGGGACCCAGGTTGACAGTAGCCTTTTGTTTGACACTCATGTTGCTAAAGTAGTTAGGAAAACCTTCTACATTGCCCACCTGATCATGAAGGGATTCACATCTAGATCAAGGGAGGTCATCGCCCCCCTGTACTCATCACTCAGACCTATGATTGAGTACAATGCCCCATTCGGAATGCATCTGACCAGACACCTGCAGCAGCTGGAAAGGCCCCAAAAGTTCCTCACCAAAAGGATAAAGGGTCTCAAAAATATGTCTTATGCTGCCCGACTGAAAGAACTCCAGCTCTATTCAGTCTCATACCGCTTGCTCAGAGGTGACCTGTGCCTGACATATAAGGCCATGTCAAACCCTGATTTGATGAATATGCTTCACCTCAGAAAATCTAGATCCCTCAGAACCACAAGGGCGGGAGACAAATCTTGACACGGTTATTAATAGAACATGCTGGAGGGACAGATTCATCACCCAGAGACTCCCTATGCTGTGGAACAAAATCCCGGTACATGTGAGGCAGAGCACCTCGCTGGCCTTGTTCAAGAGGAATCTTGACCAATGGATGGGGGATCGCAGATATACCCCAGGGATTACTTCAGTGTCACTGCTTGACAGAGGCACAGCAAAATAATAGGCATAGTTTTATTCAAACTAAAGGGGTGGCGAAAGCCAAATAACTATGGGCTAGGCTTATAAATGCCCTTGGGCAGATAGCCTAGTATGAACCTATGAACCTAAGAGACCCAATAGGTCCTTCCAACTTCATCATTTCATACAGCCTGGATGGGTATTCTATAATGAACATTATAAACAAAAATTGGGACCTAATCAGGTCTGACAAGGTTTTATTTGTAAATTACAAGGTCCACCAAGAACAGTTTTTAGAAAAGGAAACAAAATCTAAAGAACCTGTTAGAAGGAAATAAGGGAAGAACGCATTTTAACACTAAAGAAATGTGCAAATGTCTGATGTGCCTTTATTGTCCATACAGTGATACAGGTCAGAATTTTTCTATACGTGGGCTGGAGTATAGTACCAAATACAAATCTAATTGCAACTCCAAGGGTGTGGTTTATCTAGCTTCATGTAAATCATGCCCTGCGTTTTATATCGGTAAAACCGACAGGAAACTCAAGGACAGGGTTTACGAACATCTTTATGGTATTAGAAAGTGTAAACAGGAAAATGCATTAGCTAGACATGTAGGTGAACACCCGAATCATTTATTTTACTTTAGAGCAATAGATAGAGTTGCAGAGGATGGCAGAGGTGGTCCAATTGCTCTTCTTTTAGAAAAGCTGGAATTGTCCTGGCAACTACGAACTTGTGCCTGCCATGCACCCGGCTTGAATGAAATTTATTCAATAGCCTGCATATTAAAATTAGAGTCTTTTTTAAGATAATTTACTCATGCATTTATAAATTCCCACGTGCACTTCACAGGTACAAGATAAAATTCCTCAGAATTTTTAAACATGCAAAAGTATCCCTTTATTGTCCAGGTTTTCAAATGTATAACCAAGGCTGGTTTAATTTGAGTTTAGTGCTGCTTGTCAATATATTCTAGGAAATTTATTTAAGATCAGATATTTATTTAAATAAATGTATTCAAATAATGTATGTTTTAAGTACACACACTTCGTAGAAGTGATTTTAAACGCATTTACTTAAATAATGTAGGTTGTAAGTATGTATATATTAGCAAAAGTTTATATATATTATATTTAAACACAAGTAATATATTTTAATGGTAGTTTTACCCATGGGATTTTAGGATAAGTGAAATACTAGAGTAACTGATGTATTAACTAACAGTTAATTGGTGCAATGAATTGATGGGAAGTTGGGAGTAGAAAAGGATTTAAACAGTGGGATGTAATTATATGTGATCTGAAGAAGTCTCGCTACAAGAGAGACAAAGAGCTTAATAGAAATAAAGTGTCGCCGTTTTTACATTTGGATCGTGTTTTAATACTTGAAATATTTTACTTCTGGATTACGTCTGGATTGTTGTGGGATCTGTTTTTGACACTTGTGTTCATTTTTGTTGCTGCTATTTCCGAGTTTGTTCAAGGGAGGAGATCTTGTTAGACATACAAGATCACCACAGCACTGTCTGCTTCAGTATGCCCAAAGTAAGCAGGGACACTAGTCGATCAAGGATGTGGAACTGGTAAAAACAAGATTATACAAACCAGGTCCACCATCCTCGAGCCTCTACAGAACTGGAAGGGCAAGGGTTTGCCCATTTTTTCCTAAGTATGTATTCCTTTTGTTCTCATATTTCAAGCCACGATGAGGATTTGTCCTAAAAGGGGAGAGGTGGACGCCTTTTGTATCCATCCCAAAAAAGCTTTTTATGCTCTAGTAAAGCCCAAAGAGTATAACGGCCCAATAAAAAATGTCCTTTTGCTGAAAGTCAGCCAGGGTTCACAAAACGAGAGTCTTGACTGTTCTCCCCATGCAAAATCAGATCCAGAAGTCGCGAGTCCTTGGGTGCTATTTTTCTTCCACAGACAACTGTTGGTGATTATAGACATGCAGATTCATCAAAAATATCTGCAACAATAACAACTAGCAAAACCACCACCTTGACCACAATGAATACAAACACAGGACAACTTTTAATTGAGACTGGTTACTTATTTTTCCAAATTCCATCTAAAGAAAAAAAATGTATGAATGAAAAATTCAAGTAGCAAAAAGTGAATATGGCAAAGTCTACTTTATCAGCTTCATATCAGACCAACACATCTACATACCTGCCACCAACATAAAATGTCTTGTGCTTCTCAAGCTCTTATGCAAAAAAAAGTAAAAAAAAATTATCTATGGGCTAAAGGACATCCAGTGGGTGTGCTTAGAAATAAAAAGCATTCCGGTACCATGGAAGAAAGCTGTAATTTACATAGTTATTTTAAAGAATTACAGTTTAAATATTTACAGTATTTCAAAATTAAATGAAATATTTTAAAAGTACATAGTAAAACACTACTGAACATTGTTTTGCAAAACTAGGTGCCTCAACATTACAGTAAAGGAAGTCTCACCACAGTGAATTTTAAGCAATTCACTTCCCCTTACACACATGGCTACAGGCTACAAAAAAGTTTGATAAAAACTGAAGAAAATTAAACTTAAGAATACTTGCAGATTTTAGCAGCTTGCTTTCAGCTTAAGTAATCTACTCCAATATACAACACAGCAAGAGCAACTCACATTGAGAGTTAAATGTGCACCAGCATTACTTAAATTTTGATAAAAGTCTAAAAACATTCCAAAGCATCAATTCTCTGTGTGACTGAGAAAGTCACTTAACTAAACAGTGCTACGCAGCAACTGAGGCTATCAACTAGGCATGAGGTCTAGGAGACAATTATCTATGAACTCTTCCCTCAATTTTAACCCACTATGAAACCATAAAAAAAAAACAGGGAGTCTAACAGAAGTCAACTAAAGACTACTCTGGTAACTACAGAGATTTTGTACGCTAACCCTCACTAAACTTCCCAGCTGCCTAATATCAATAGGTGCTACAAAGACGTCTTTCTTGTGAGTCACTGGTACAGCACCTTGTCATGATCAAGGAGACAAGTCGCCTACAGCTGTAAGGCAGGCAATCACATGATGCATACCCTGCAAGTCAGACTGTTCCATGGTCAGGCAACTGTAGCACTGCAGTTGCTTTACAGTAAGCATAAGACAAGGTAGTTCACAGGTACAAGACAGCATCCCAATGGACACAACAGAAAGTGCAATAAAAAGTTTTCCATTACCTACCAGAGTTAAAGGAAATGCAACAAAATGCATCCTACTTTCATATGTTGTTGAGTTCACAAACACCACCTATAGTTTGTGATGGCCAACTACCAGCTCAAACAAGCACTGTATAAAAACATGTGAAAAGCCCACAACAGTCTTGGATAGGAGCATGGTTATTGCTACAGGACCTGTAAATGTAACATTATTTCACTGGAAACAGTAACATACTGCAAGAAAACCCACAGAATAAAAGCCATCCACATAAGTACACTGCATTTTGTAAGTGTTGCCATCTTAATCCTTAACCAGGGATGAACATCCATCCACAGTGTCACTCTGCTTTACATATATCCTCTGAGGATGTACACTTTCTTTTGTGCATGCATAGATACTCATCTAACCAGACAGGCCCACTGTACACAAAGTCCCTTTTCAAGGGAAACCTGGTTTGGTTAAGTGACTTGCTCAAGGTCACACAGTAGGCCAATGAGGGTTGAGGGAACCAAACCCTGTACCACTGAAAACTACAGCTCCCAGCCTTAACAGTCAGTATCAACTACCAGACACCATACTAACTCCCTGTAGCAACACATCTGTATCGACCTTGCTGCACGTCACACACAATTGCCATGTATTCTCTCCTGAAATCTCATTTGCAAGTGCGTGCGTGTGTAGGCAGACCAAATATCTCAACCCATTTTACAACCGCCAGCAAATGCAGTGACAGCTGTTCTGATATGAAGAGCTACATAGGATGCGCAAGTTCAGAACACAATCAGAAAGGCTCATTTATTAGTTCAGCAGCTCAATTATCTTATAAATACTTAAAAGTGCCCCAATGTAGGTCAGCTCTGTACAGAGTTACGCTATGTGACTGGCTGAACATTTCCTTGTAGTGAACACATCAGATCACTAAAAATGGAATTCCTAGATACCACAGCAAAAATTCAGTATTGGCAGACCTTGTGTACAATATGTAGACTATAGTGGTCCAACACAAGGACTTCCACATATCAGCTGTGAGGGAGTTGTGTTGCCTTACAGCACTGTACTAACATGCTGTCTGATATAGGTGCCATTTATTATGGTGTAAAGGGGCACAAAGGCTTAAGATCAAGGCTACAGTTCTGGAGAGTAGGGAGAGTAGTCCTCACCCTTGAACGCCTAGACTGTGCATCTGTGTGATGCACGATATATGATTTTTATATCATGAGCAGAGACATTCAGGTGGCTTTGCTGCCTCATCTCTGTGTCGTCATGCACAAACCTTGCTTTTGGTGGGAGGCTCCATACTGAAAAAACAGTTTACTGAACAGGGATTGAATCCATCATGTACCACCCCTACACACTATACTACAATACTTCTCCCAAGCCCTTCGGAATCTGGTCTACAGTTTTGAGTACATATCTTTTTAAATTTCACAATGAACAGCCCACCTACATAATGATGAAGGGAGCATTTTTGAGAGAAGTAAGCTGTAAAGTTCTCTTAAAGATTGTTACTTGCACACAAGAGACAGCCTGTGGATGTCGCTTAGGCAGCCTGTACCTGCAGTATAGCATGCACAAACCTTGCTTTTAGTACACAGCTGCAAAGAGATTATAGGGTAGATTTAATGAGCAGGAGTAAAGCTGCTATGCTTACCCCCCCCCCCCCAATACACACACAAAAAACACTCTATGGTGCACCTTCTCTGAATTTTCAGTCTCCAAAAAATTTTAGAATCTTATAAAATGTAATCACTATTAAAATTACACAAGCATAGTGCAAAGTCGGCTTATGTAAGGATTTGATGATGTTATTTACTTGGAGAGGGGGATGGACGCTGATGTAAATCTGTAGTACCAGAAATATTTTCTTCAAAGCTACGAGTATATATGGACATTCTGAAAGTGCAATTCAGGTTACATGCGCTGGCTTTTTTTTTAACACAATTCGCAAAAATTACAATTAATCAGTTTCCCATAGGCTCACAGTAGAGTACCTACGATAGCTGTCAATGCAAGTCAATTTAAGCCTAGCGAATTTCCTTTTTGGTGCCTGAATTAACCTACCCCATCCTGTGTTAAACTGGCCTTACCCATCCCATGACTGACTATTATACATTAACCCTAGTGAAAATAACCAGGAACAGATAATTTGAAGGGACCCATGCTGTGGGATAACCCATATAGGAGCTGCATTTGGTAGCTCTTCTCTGACACTGCTGCTCTTTACTTTCACTCAATCTACTAGTAATGGATGAATAAAAACTTAACTTCTGAAATGCTCTGCTGCAACAAAACTTACAAATAAAGCTGGGCTACTTATTTACTATGTGCTTTCCATGTGCTCAGTGCCATAATCAACATTGTACCTCCTTAAAAAATAGGTAAAATGTCTACACACAGATACTTTCACACAATGGAAAGCAATACGTACTGCATCATGCTTGGAAATCGCTGTTTTCCTGTTAACTGGTACAAAAAAAAAATCAAACAAGTCTGTAAATGCATGTCAGAATTTGCCAGGATTTCCCCTTTTCACAACAGAGCAACTGCTCTGCTTACTACCTTGTAAGCTAAACTATACTGAACTTTTTGCAATTTAAGACCATGCATTCTTCAAATGGTTACTGCATGGCATAAAAAAGTATTACATCATTTTCAAAATTTCGCTTCAAAACAGAAGAATGAACCAGTTAAAGAAATGCCAAAACGTGATTCACTTCACACACTACTAAATCTTAACCTCGGTGACTTCAAAGGTTTAGTCTTTTTGGGCAGACTGACTGATGAGATTTTAAAACACTTCTAACACTACATACCATGCAGACTTCCAAGATGGCTGCACACTGATCAACATCTTAATTTCAGCTCTTCCAGTGTGAAATGAGAGCTAGTAATTATGCCATCTTGAGTAAACGACAGTTACTGGCTACTAAGTTCACTGTCAGGATGCTGACAAGAAGAACCAGAAATAAAATCAGCTAGAAAACAAGAATGGAAAATACTGACTGAAAAGAATCCTGCAGCTGTTAAGCAAAATAAGCAGTACAAGGTGGTTACTTTGGTACAAGAGATGGCTCCCAGTAATTCAGAAAAACAAAGTAAATAAAATGTACTCAGAAATGCTTCAAATAAATGAAATAGTGCAGGAGCATATCACTCAAGCAAAGGGATGGAAAAAAATAGAAGCTTTAACTATTCAGATGAACACTTACATCTATGTAGAACTGTTCATAGAAACCCTGCACAAGCACGTTAATAGCTGCATAGATGCAGCTGTACCCACCAAGAAAAAGTAACAACTAACAAAAAACAAAACAAGCCACCCTGGTGGAATCACAAAAATCAATTAGATGTACAACAGGAGGAAGAAAATCATGGCAAAAATTAGGAGGTGCAGCACCCAGCAGGAAAAAAGCACCCTCAAACTAAAAGTCTACCAAAGCCAAATTTAAGGTAGATGTGCCCTCCCAGGCCAAGGACAATCACAAAGCATTCTTTAGTTATATCTGCAACCTCAAGGGCAATACACAATTGTGTGCAGAGCTCCTTGTATATGGAGACACCAATACAGAGCCAGAAGATATAGCAAACTTCCTGGCCGATAGTCTCAACCTGAGACTATCAAACACAACTGCCCTTCCTATTACTAAGTCCTTAATGCTCTAAAACCAAAAACACTGCATCAATGAGCCCAGACAATATCCCAGGATGCCTTCTAAATAGCATGAAACATGATCTATCAGGGCCTCTGGAATTACTATTTTACTGTAGCCTCCCAACCAAGCGTTGTACCTCATGAATGGAGAAAGGCAGCAGTCATCTCTCTGCACAAAGGTGGGCTATCTACACACCCTGGAAACTACAGACCCATAAAAGTCTCACTAGTCTTATATGTAAAGTCATGGAAAGAATTACCATGGCGATTATCAATAGAGACACAGTAATCCTCCAGACACTGGACCTAACCCAGTTTGGTTTCGTCAAGGGCAGATCATGCCTACTCAACCTGGTGGACGTCTGAGAAGGTCACCAAAGAAACTGATATGGGCAAAATCGTTCATACTGCCTACCTTGACCTGGCCAAGGCATTTGACAATACCCCACTCAGGCATTGACAAACTCAAGGTTAGGTACAAACCCATGCGTCACCCAGTGGATAGCCAACTGGCTCACCGACAGGACCCAGGAAGTTAGAATTAGGGAGTCCACCTCTAACAAAGAGAGGCCAGTTACAAGTGGAGTCCCTCAGGGATCAGTCCTTGGACCGCTCCTTTTTGGCATTTACTTCTCAGAAGTCAAGACTAATGTCGGTGGTCTCTGGCTGACTAAATCTGCAAGCAGTTGCAAATTAGGAGCGGTCATTGAATCTCACAATGACAAATGTTCTCCAGGAGGGGCTGACAGACAACTGGTGTCAGAGCCATGGACTAAAATTAAATACCCAAAGGATACTATTATTCATTTCTTGGCAAGTCACCCATCCCCAGTAACTATCATATTGATAACACACCCCTTAGAATTGACCCAGTAGTCAGGGACTTGGGGACAAACACAGATAGTAATCTAGATCATCATGTGTCTACAGTGGTGAGGAAATCACTATGTTGCACAACTTAAACAAAGGTATGGCATCTAAGTCCAAGGAAGTAATTGTTCCACTGTATTCGGCATTCATCAGACCCATCATGGAGTACAATGCCACTTTTGGTACGTACCTAACCAGGCATAAACAATGGTAACATCCACAGAGGTTCCTCACTAAAAATACAGGGACAGGGCGTAAGTAATATGTCATTTGCAGACCGCCTCAAGGCCCTATCCTTGTATTCAGTCTCCTACACACTTTTGAAGGGAGATCTGTGTCTGACATACAGGGCATTGTCAGACTCCACTCTGGTGGACCTCCTACACTTACAAGGGTATCCGAACTTGTCAGATTCGGGATGCATGGCTATGCTTAAAAAAGCCCTTGTGGTAGTTAGCCTAGTAAATGCCTATGAACCTATTACCTTTATGAAAGCACAAATAAGCAACTGGACTGGTATTCTACAGCAAGATTTGTTAACTGAAAGGGCGTATAGGTTCATAGGTGTTTACTAGGCTAATAACCATAAGGGCCTTTTTCAAGCCTAGCCATTCATCACAAATTTCTGACACCCTTGATAAGTGTAAGCATGGGCCTGGGAGATTAAGCATTTATAGGTTACCCGTGTCCATAAGAGACAGAGGTGCCAAACCAGGAATGAATTTCCAGTTTCCCATCCAATTATCCAAGTTGCACTTGAATTGCATTATGGACGAACTCTGCTTCACATGAATGGGGGGGCCTGTTCCATAGACGGGGTAGTCTCTGTGATATAAACAGGACCTGCTGGAAAAGAGGTTTGCATCACAGGCAAGGTTTAAGACTTTAGAATGGGTAATTCTGGTGCTGTTTTGTGGATATGCAGGAGGTCCATCAGAGTGGGGTTGGACAATGCCCTGCACGCCAGGCATGGATCTCCCCTCAAAAGCCTGTAGGAGACAAAACAGGGATAGGGCCTTGAGGCGGTCTGCACAGGACATAGGTTCATACTAGGCTATCTGCCCTAGGGCATTTATAAGCCTAGCCAGAATGTGTTTGGCTTTCTCCACCCATTTTAAATTTATTTTGCTATGCCCTTTTTCGAGGTTAG
The DNA here is from genome assembly GCF_019279795.1 of Protopterus annectens. NCBI lineage: Eukaryota > Metazoa > Chordata > Ceratodontiformes > Protopteridae > Protopterus > Protopterus annectens. The sequence goes on along the minus strand of NC_056747.1, from coordinate 473,423,620 downwards.
TATACTGTGCCTCTGTCTAACAGTGACACAGAAGTGCTACCCGGGATAAACCTACGATCTCCCATCCACTCATCAAGATTCCTCTTGAAGAGAGTCAATGAGGGACTCTGCCTAACCTGGACTGGGATTTTATTCCAGAGTGAAGGGAGCCTCTGGGTTATGAATCTGTCCCTCCAGCATGTCCTATTTATTTCAGTGCTGAGGTTCAAGTCTCGAGCGTAGCTCGATGGGATTTGGATTTTCTGAGGTGCAGCATGTCCATTAATTCCGGGTTGGACATGGCTTTATACGTCAGGCACAGAACGCCTCTGAACAGGCGGTATGCCACTGAGTAGAGCTGGAGTTTCTTTAACCGGGCAGCATATGGCATCTGTTTGAGCCCTTTGATCCTCTTGGTGAGGTACTTTTGGGGTCTTTCCAGTTGCTGCAGGTGTCTGGTACGGTACATCCCAAAAGGGGCATTGTACTCAATTATGGGCCTGATGAGGGATGAGTAAAGAGGCACGATGACCTCCCCTGATCTAGATGTGAATCCCTTCATGATTAGGTCGGCTATATAAAATGTTTTTCTAACCACTTTGGCCACGTGGTTGTCAAATGAGAGATTGCTATCAACTTGGGTCCCCAATTACTTCTTCTGTACTTAATGGATTACCACCTATGTGGTAATTTGTGGGAACTTTGTTTTTGCCAAAGGGGATGACTATACACTTTTTGGCAATTAGCTTGAGGCCATGGCTCTGGCACCAGTTGTCTGTTTCTATGAGGCCCTTTTGGAGGATGCTTGTGTCGGCTGGAGAGTCGATTATGGCGCCCAGTTTGCAGTCATCTGCGAACTTGGTCAGCCACAGTCCTTCCGTGTTGGCCTGTACCTCTGAGAAATATATACCGAACAAGAGAGGTCCCAGGACTGAGCCTTGTGGGACACCACTTGTAACTGGTTTGGAGTCTGACATGGCTCCAGCAATTCTAACCATGTGGGTTCTGTCCTTGAGCCAGTTTGCAATCCATCTAGTGACATAGGGGTTTATATTTAAGCTAGCGAGCTCATCTATAATGCCCGAGTGGGGTATTCTATCAAAGGCTTTTGCGAGGTCGAGGTAGGCTGTGTGGACCACCGTCCCCTCGTCAATGGCCTTGGTGACTGTTTCAATGAAATCAACCAGGTTTAAGAGGCAGGATCTGCCCTTAAAGCCGAACTGGGTAGGATCCAGTGTTTGTAGGTCCCCAATATCTTTATTTATGAGGTCCATGATGATCCTTTCCATAGCTTTGCAGACCAAGCTAGTCAGGCTTACGGGGCGATAGTTTCCAGGATCCGTTGAGGCACCACCTTTATGAAGAGGGACCACTGTTGCTGTACGCCACTCTTTGGGCACATATCCTGTAGTAAGGCTGAGATTGAACAGTAGTTTTATGTTTGGGTTTAGCTCTTCTTGGAGTTCATGTAGGATGCAGCCCGGGACACCATCTGGTCCCATTGATGCTGTGTTTTTTGCTTTGGAGAGGGCGGCTCTTAACTGAGCATCTGAGATGTTAGGGGGGCAGCACTCTGCTGGGATAGATATTTGCCCTTTTGGTGGGGAGGGGGGGGGGAGTTTGTGCTGAACCTGTCAGCTAGGATGTTGGCAATGTCTGTGGGTTTGGTGTATTTTTTGTCATTTTGGACTAATTCTGAGCATATCTGGGAATTACCACCCAAGTTCCTAACATAACTAAAGAAAGCCTTGTGATTATCCTTAGTGTCCTGTGCAATTTTTCTCTCGAAGCTGGCCTTAGACAATTTTGTGTGTGCCCGTAGTTTTTTGCTAATACTGATCAGTGATGCCTTCCCTTTTTCGGATTTTGCTCTATCATTTAGTAGCTTCCTCCTTCTATTGCATAGTTTGTTTATGGCTGGGGTCCACCAGACAGGACATCTGCCTTTGGAGGATTGGGTCTTGGTTTTATTTGGGATCGCATGATCCATGCATTCCTGAAGGTGTTCATAGAATGCGTTTATAAAGGATTCTGCGGTCTGGGCCGTATTTTCTACTGGCCCGGGGGCTTTGAAGGATTCCACCTCAGTTTTGAGGAGTGTGAAATTTGCTTTAGAGAAGTTTTTCACTGTGGTTTTCTGGGCAAGGGGTGGGGTCGGGATGTGAATATCCAGTGAGATTAGTTTATGGTCTGATCTTACCAGTGAGGGATACACTTATGGTCTGGAGCATAGAGTCCCCATGTTGGTGATGATCAGGTCCAGTATGTTTTCCCCTCTTGTGGGAGTGGTAAACAAGTTGTTCCATAGCATTTGAGTTTATAAATTCTAGGAACCTTTGGGCTAGGGTGTTGGAGCTAGAGTAATGCTCCCAGTCTATGTTTGGGTAGCTGAAGTCGCCCAATATAATGGTGTCTGGAGAGACCTTCATATTTTCCAGTGTTCTCAGGAAGGCTGAGTGGGGTTCCTGGGTTTTGGAGGGTGGTCTGTAGCAGGCTATAAACTGGAAGGCAGTTTTACCCACTGTTAGTTGCACATGGATAGTCTCTGATGCTTCGTGCTTTGCCACCAACCTGGAGGTGTGGGTACCTTTGATGGATATCGATAATCCCCCTCCTTTTGTGGTTCGGTCCAAGTTTTGGGGCCGAAAAGCATGGTATGAGGTATAACCTGGTAGTGCTGGTATGCTCTCGGGAGCCCTGAACCAGGTTTCTGTTACTGCACAGATATCGATGTTCTCCATGCTAAGGAGAGTTTTGAGTGCGTGCATCTTGAGGTTTAGACTTTTGGCGTCGAGTAGCATTACTCAGTTTCTTATCCCTTGTGATACCTATGGAGGTGGGTTTGTCTTTTGAGCCTTGCCTAAAAAAGGCACTATGGGGGTTGCAAGAGCCTTTGCCAATATCCGAAAGCCCAGGGGCGACAGGTGCAAGCCGTCCCTAGCGAAGCATCGTGGCTTGTCGAGCATATCATCCCAAGCTGACAGGCATTGGATCCCCTTTGAATGACACCAGTACTTAAGCCAATTGTTGAAATTGATCATCTTGTCTTCGTATTGTGGCATCATTCTTGGTGAGGGTAAGATGCTACTCAAGGTCAGGGTCATACCGGCCTGGGCTACATGCTCAGAGAGCTCCTTTATGTCTCTTTTCATGTAGTCCAGGGAGGTACGTCTCAGGTCATTCACACCAGCATGGACAATGACAGAGTCATATTTGTACTTGCCTTGGACTGACCCGAGTGTTTGTGTTATGTTACTTGAGCCCTGTATTCTTTTAGTGAGGAACCTCTCTGGATGTTCCAATTGTTGGATATGCCTGGTTAAATACATACAAAAAAGGATGCACTGTATTCAGTGATGGGTCTGATGAATGCCGAATACAGTGGAACAATGATTGCCTTGGACTTGGATGCCATACTTTTGTTTATAAGTTGGGCAACATAGATTTATTTCCTCACAGTTCTACACACATAATGATCAAAGGCTAGATTACTACCTGTGTGTGTGCCCAAGTCCCTGACTACGGGGTCAACTCTAAGGGGGTGTTTTGTCAATATGACAGTTATCAGGGATGGATGACTTCCCAAAGGATACCATTATGCATTTCTTAGCATTTAGTTTTAGTCCATAGCTCTGACACCAGTTGTTAGTCTGCGTCAGCCCCTCCTGGAGAACATTTGTGTCAGTGTGAGATTCAATGACAACTCCTAATTTTCAATCATCTGCAAATTTAGTCAGCAAGAGACCACTGACACTGGCCTTGACTTCCGGGGATGACAACTCCTTTTGCATTTACAAGGACTGATCATTGAGGGACCCCACTTGTGACTGGGCTCTTTGTAGAGGTGGACTGCCCAGTTCTTTCTGGGTCCTGTCAGTGAGGCAGCTGGCTATCCACTGGGTGACATACGAGTTTGTACTTAACCTCTTGTTTGTCAACAGTGCCTGAGTGGAGTACTGTGTCATATGCCTTGGCCAGGTCAAGGTAGGCAGTGTGAATGATTTTTACCCTCATCCATTGCTTTAGTGACTTTCACAAAGAAGTCCGCCAGGTTGAGTAAGCATGATCTGTCCTTGACGAAACCAACCTGGATTGGGTCCAGTATCTAGAGACTTACCAAAATCTCTATTGATCACCTCCATAATTCTTTCCATGGCTTTACATACAAGACCAGTAAGACTTACGGGTCTGTAGTTTCCAGGGTCTATAGATGGCCCACCTTTGTGCAGAAGGAGGACTTGCCTTTCTCCATTCATGATTCACAAAGTCTGTTTGAAGGCTACAGTTAAGTAGTAATTCCAGAGGCCCTGATAGGTCATATCTCATGCTATTTAGAAGGCATCCTGGGATATTGCCAAGTCCCACTGATGCAGTGTTCTTGGTCTTAGAGAGAGAGCATTAAACCTGCTCCCTAGTGATAGCAGGGGGAGTTGTATTTGATGATATTTTCTGAGGGAAGGTTGAGGGGGAGGGAGAAGTAAAGCTGGAGCTGAATTTATTAGCCAGGAGGTTTGCTGTGTCTTCTGGTTCAGTATAGGTGGCTCCATTTACACAACTGTGTATTGCCTTTGAGGTTGCAGACATAGCTAAAGAATGCTTTGTGGTTGTCCTTGGCCTGGGAAGCCAAACTTTACCTCAAAATTGGCTTTGGTAAGCTTTATTTGTCCTCAGAGTTATTTAGGTTTGATGGGAATGCTTTTATCCTGCTGGGTATCTGCCTCCTAATTTTTCCCATGATTTCCTTCCTCCTGTTATACAGCCAATTGATTTTGCGATTCCACCAGGGTGGCTTGTTTTTTTGAGTTAGTTCTGTACTTCCTCCTGGTGGGTACATCTGCCTCTATATGCAGCTATTAATATGTTTGTACACGGTTTGTGTGAACAGTTCTGCATAGGCAAACATTTTCTCAGGGTTTATGGGGGCTAGAAATTTTGCCAGGTTCTGACTTAGCAGGAGGTTAGCCTTGGAATAGTTCTTGAATATTCCAGGAGGTTAGCCTTGGAATAGTTCTTGAATATTCCAGGTTTAGCTGGCAGTCTAGGTCTTATTTTTACTTCAGACAAGACCATTTTGTGGTCTGACCTTACTAGGAAAGGCATTACAGTAGGGGGTGTGCAGCACACTCTCATAGAAATGAGGACCAGATCCAGTATGGTTGCACCGCTGGTTGGTGTATTGACTATCTGGTCCAAGAAGTGTGTGTTTACAAAATCCAGGAATCTATATGCATGTACGTTTGGTGTCTTATAGGATTCCCAGTTAATGGTGGGGTAACTGAAATCACCCACGAATATGGTATTGGGTTGGATGGTTAGCGTTTCTAGTGAGTTTAAATACATGGTATGGGTTTCCCCAGAGTCATAGAGGGGGACCTATAGCTTGCAAGGAAGTGGTACTGTATTTTACCTATGGTGATATGAACATGAGGAGCTCAAGTGCATTGTCCTGTTTGACCAGCCTTGAAGTGCATTTATTTATGACGGTAAACAGACACCTCCACCTTTAGTCCCTGCCTGTAAAGTAGCTGGCCTAAACGCATGGAGGGCATTATAACCTTGCACTATTGGTGTGCCCTCTGCAGCTTTAAACCACGTCTCAGTGACTGTAGGGTAAAGAGAGCTTCTAGGGAGTGCAGATTTTTATTTATATTGTATGATTCAAATCTGGCAGTAAGAAAGCAGCCAAGACCTGCATTAGTAGACACAATCATACCAGCAGAAAGAGTTGATCCTGACAACATTAGGAGAACAGAATGTTAAAAAACAGGAGTACAGACAATTATTATTCACTGTACATTGGGCAGAAGGGAAGCAAATGTATCCCAGTAAACAAGGAATGTCAAAAGGCAAGTGCGAGATTCAAGTGTCCGTATCCAGCAGTCTTCAGAATACTTTTCATGGAGGATCAAAGACATTTTTGTTGCACACCAGGCTAAGGAGGAAATACAAAAGTTTATCCAACAAAAGGTGAGTCAAACAGAAGCAGACTCTGCTTCCCATTCTGAAAATAAAGTCCATAAGACAGACTTAGCCAGTGAAACTTTTTTCCACAGGAAAATGTTTGAAACACAGAAAAAAGCCCAAGAGATGACTAGAAGAGTCAAGACTACCACCAGAGTCGGGTATCTGGAGATGAACAGGAAGACACTGAAATTAGTGAATAAATGTGAGATTATATAGCATCGATCCCATTTGTGAAATATGACTTTGCAAGAAAAGGTAGTAGAGAAAGATTGGACTTTTGTTGACTGTTATAACTTCTGGGTGGACTATAAAGCATACACCATACTTTGTCATCAACGTTTTAGACCACCACTAAGGAAAAATGTAACAAATTAAAAACAGTTTTTGTTTAAAATATTTTATAATATAAACTACATATAACAGTAAAAGCATTTACATAGTATATAGTCAGGAATATTTTAAAGGTGGGGGAACTTTTCAGAAATTGTTTCATATCTTTACCACATACAAGTCCTTTTTCAGCTGTAAGAAATACAGACTTTTCAATGTAATAAGAGAAAAGCCAGACAAAAACAAGTTTAATATACTGTGATCTTGGGGCATTAGACTGGGGTTGGTGTGTAAAATGCACTGATTAAATGTAGAGTTGAGATGTTTTCCTCTTATTTTTGTGAGGGTCAAACATATGGATACCTGCCATTGGCTTAGCCTATAAACAAATGTTTAAGCAAATAGGCTTGAAAAACAAGAGATAAAAAGGAGAAGTGCCAAGCTTCTTGCATATGCAACCATGTTAGCTTGTTCTTCTCCAATAGCAAATGTTCAATAGGAGTCAAGTAATCTGCTGCTTAAAGCAGATGCACATTCTGTTCAGTGTGACTGACTGACAGAAGATTACTTCATGCATCTGCAGAATTGTTTTTAGTAATGAGAGGGAAAAAACAGCCAAGTTTCCATGGAGACAAGCTGTTAGTAGGTGCAAACAATCTGAAGAGTTCTGAGCTGACTTTGCTGTGGGAAATGCAAAATTTGAAAGGTACAAGGGAAAATTAGTTCAGTGAAAAATACATTTTGAAATTATTGTAAGTGAACAACAAATAGCAGCTTCTCTAACGGCCTTAATCTTGTAATGCATTTAACAGCACAGTGCAATTTATTTTATTTTTTTTTTAAAGGTAGTCAGTGCACTTTAAGGCTAAAAAAATGTTTTCTGAAAGCACACAAGCTGTTTTTCGTATCTGTGAAGGGAACAGGGATATGAAAAGAGCAATCATCAATGTAATTGGCAGCACAATTTGTATGAGTACCCATACATAATTTTAGGTAATGCCTGTGGGTACATCTGTCAATTTGGGGCAATTGTTCCTACCATTTTTTGAAGATGTGCATAGTTTTGTGTTTGCTCCAAGTTAAAAGGCTATGGGATGTTCTGAAAATGTATTTTGTTTTAATGAAAACCCGCAAAAAAAAAAACTGAGTCTTGAAAATGTGGCATATGCAGATGACAAGAAATAACAGTATAAAAGGTCAGACTGCCAAACATTTGAGTGCAAGTAAAAGTTGAAAATCCACATTAAAAAACTGCTGTGCATAATTAGGGGGGGAACAATAACTTCATAACATCATGGCTACACTATCCATGCTATCCCAGTCCCTCCACACCACACACTGCGCCAGAGACCTCAACCTCATTACCACAATCAACAGAACATGCTGGAGGGACAGGTTCATAAATCAGAGACTGCCCATGCTATGGAATAGACTTCCCATACATGTCAGACAGAGCAACTCAATGGCCCTCAAAGAGAAATCTTGATGAGTGGATGGGAAATAGAAAATTCACCTTGGGGATCACTCCAGTGGCTCTACTTTACACAGTCACTGGGAACTAAGGCCGGTTGGCACAATGTCAGGGTAATCCTATGGGCTAGGCTTGTAAAGGCTCCAGGGCCATTAGCCTAGTACACACCTATGAAACATACATGGCCTTAAAGGTATACACAAAGAGTAGTGAATTATATTTAAAAACACAAAACACAGATAGCAATGCCGCAGGAGACATTTGGAAAGAAATAAGCATGTGAATTTTAAAGGATTTCAGGAAGGGTATTCTGCAGAATATCAGGGACAAAGGAAAATGTGAGAAATTATATTAAATGCTACAGAAGTTCCAATACCAATAAAAAAAAATTAAATGGTAGATTTGTGGTAGTAAGGGGCTATTAGCAAGGAAGAGGATTATGTTGGCATGCATTTATATTACACCTAAAACTGATATTGACTAACAAAAAAATTGTAGAAATCAGCAGCTTTCGGCAGTGAATACAACTTACAGATGGGGTCTTGTAGCTTGATTTGCAATAGTGAGGCTATAGCTGGGCAGTCAGATTTGTAAATGGATAGGTAGGGACAAAAAAAAAAAGGGGGGGGTCTTTCATGCTATGCGAGGACCCAAAAAAAAAAGGTCAAAAATTGTACAGCAGAGCCTCTTCTGTTCAATGCAGAACAGCCTGCTGTTTCGCATTGAAAAGAAGTGGCTCCGCTTTGCGATTTATGATTGGCTCATATTCCGGCATACGGGCCAATCAAAAAAAAACAAAGCGAAGCCTGTTCCTCTGGGGTTTTAATAGGCAGTGCAGGACTCTGGATTGGACTCGATCTCAGGACAGTCCAGCTGAAATAGGGACGTCTGGCAACCCTGTATCTGGGGGACCTAGAAGGAAAATATACAAATGCAAGTAGATTTCAGAAGATAGGGAAGACCCAAATTCAGTAGCAGGAACTCTGAAAGAATTTATATATTACCCAAGGTACAATAACTGGGCTATTTCACAGAAACATGGGCATTTAATTGAAAGCTTCCACACACATGCACCAATAAAAATGAAAATAAAAATGCAAGGTACTGAAAAATGAGACACTGGCACTTTTGCACCTACCAGATCTTCATTAAGTTACAGCCAGTGAGCAAGATAAAAATGGAGTTTAAAAATAGGGTTGAAAGATATGGCTAAGAAACAATAAAATTATTTAGATGGGCTGACAAAGATTAAGCTACTGCAGAATTTGGGAAATCTCACAAAATACAAATGGGTGCAAATGCAGAGTGCTAATGAGAAAATAAGGGGTATCTAGATGAGTTTGCCAAGACTGCGGTTTAGCAACTTTTTTTTTTTTTGAGAACTCCAGAGCACAAAAGTTTTAGCACAATGATTTGGGCAACAGAAAGGGGAAAGGGTTGCCAGCAAACCAAAGGAGCCTACAAGAAGAAGAAGAAGGAAAAAAAAAGAGATCCTGCAGAGGTGAGAGATATTTTCGAAAATTTATATCAAAAAGCAGAAAGTGGAAATCAAGAAAGGGAACAAAGAACTTGTTTATGTAAGACTTAATTATATCATGTTAAAGAGAACAAGAGCAAACATATAGATTATACTGATAAAGTAGGAGAAACTATTCTAAATATTTATCCAACACAAGAATGGAGAAAGGAGATTTTGACAATAGAGATGACTGCAAGTAGGAGTACAGAGAATAGGTAAAAGGAGGCTGGAAATCTACCTTAGAAAACTGGTAAATGAACCATGGTATTGGGAGCAAATAACTAGAGAGAAAAAAGTAATACAATGGGATGAGGCAAAGAACACATTTGGACTCCAGGCTAGAGACTGTCTTTACTGTTACCAATCCCTGGTAGGGAAGGCAAACAGAAACAGATATGAGAATCCTAAGTGAAAACTGCTTTGAGAGAGTTTTTGCTGAATCTAGAACAGAAGCTGCTGTTAAAAAGGGGTAACGAGTAGGGCATATTAAGATACTGCACAAATCAAAGAAATTCAGAAAAGACTGGGAAGGATAAGCAAAGGAACAATGAGAAGACATAAGCATGGCTCCCAAGTACACAACTAAGTCTAGAAGGTTTAGGATTTTTGCTTGGAAGTGTTTGCGTAGGAATTTTTTATAGTCCAACAACACTTTAAAAAAAGTTTCCTCCGGTAGATGGCAAATGAAGGTGCGAAAGGACGAAAAAGGTAATTGGGAACATATATTTTGGGAATGTATTGAGTTGCACAATTTAAAAAATTCCCCACAGAGTACTCTGTCAAATACTGGGTGAGAAAATGGGTGTAACTAAGAAAGGATTCTTTTGAGCTGGTACACAGGACCTGGACTGCATGAATCTAGTAAGGCCTAGTTAAGTTTAATTCTGGTGGCTGCCCAAAAAGTAATTACTATAAAATGAAAATCAAAGGCTAAACCAACTGAGATAAAAAAAACTGGAAGTGGATCTTTAGAAAAGGGAAGGAGCAAATTACACAGAAATAAATGAAAAGTGTGGGAGCAATACATGCTGAATAATGTTCAGCAGGAAAAAGGTTTAAAGAAAGGCAGAAGTGAGCAATATACGTAATGTCAGACGTATACATTATACACCACATGTTTAACTAACTGGAAAGACGCTAACATGTTTTACATTCATTATGCTTGCCTTTGCCTTAAGTGATGATTTAATAAAGATGTTAAAAAAGCACTATGCCTCATGCTAAATATTGTAAGCATGCTGAACACTACACCATGATAAATGCTGCAACATATATTCTGCTCCCACCTAAATTCTTGAAGTGTAATCCTTAAACAGAATTCAACTACATCAGGAACCTTAAGAACCATACTCAACATTCTACTGTGCTTACATTCCAAAGGCATGCCAAACCTGATAATACCTCAAATATACTAGTGTACAAGTTCAACTCAAACTTCCTCGCTCTCCACCCCACTCACCATTACTCAGTCAACACCATAGCCGGCATTAGGCACCCGCCAAACCCATGGCCGCGGGGAGCCCCCGATCATCTCCCCACGTACGAGGGCCCCCATATGACGCAGCTGCGGGTTTCAAAATAGTTTCCACACCTTGCTTGGTGCCTCGCTCATTTCGGCAGCGCCGTCGCACGATTCCACTTTTTTTTCCCCTGAAAGAACTTGCTTCCTTGATGGCTGCAGCCAATCACGTCCCTTGCTTTACTTGTTAGCTGCTCTCAATCAGGTCCGCTACAGTGAAGCAAGGGACCTAATTGGCTGTAGAAACCAAGAAGCATGTTCTAGCTTCCTGATTGGGTTTACCTTGATATGTGGTCTGTTGGGTCAGTTTTTTTGATAGTCGTCATTAGGCAAATATCTGAACTGCCCAGATTTTTTAAGAGTATCCAGATTTTTGGTTTGTTCTTCATAAAATTTGTGGTTTTCTTATACAGTAATGAGTACTGAAGTCACTAAAAAACAGCAGATACATTTAAGTTTTAGACTTTATATCCTTCAGAAAAATGTATGAAAGCAAAGTCTGAAAGCAAGTTTGTAAGTTTATATAAGCAATATTTACAAAGTGTCCCTATTTTTAAGCCTTTGTACCCCTATTACTTTTGGCTTTGTCCAGATTTTTCATGCTAAGATGTTGAGAGGTATGCTGTGAGGATGGATGGAGGATACAGGTTTTGCTGGAATGACACTGGGACCAGCAAAGCAACTCTATTTTAACTGCCCTTGAAAGGGCAATTTCTAAAAAATCTGAAAAACTGTCCTTTTGAGGGCAATTTAAAAGTGCTGAACAGGTCTGGTCTGCGTGTAGTAGAAGCAAGCAGAGGATTAGTTGCAGCCTCTATCAACTGCAGAAAAGGTAAGTTGCTGTTTTTTTTTTTTTTTTTTTAAACTATTTTTTTGCTTGGGGGGAACCTAGGGAGAGGACTGTATAAGTTTTTTCTGCAGAGTTGTTACACCAAGATGATTTGTGCGTGTGTTTGGGGGGGGGGGGGCCTGTGGTTGTAACAGTTTTATTTTATCTTTGTCCAGAATTCTTCTGCCAAGAGACTGAGGAAGGAAGGCTTGTTTGTAATTAATGTCCAGATTTGATGTATTTTTTTATCTAGTCGCATAAGAATTTTCAGTACTGCATTTTTGTTTTGTGCACAATTGTGCTGAAATATTGGTAGTGGGGGGATAGTGTTTGTGAGAATGCTGCAGAATATACAGATGTTTTAATGTATACCAATGCAAACCCTGTTCTGCTAGTTTGTTTTATGTATACCGGCAATGTCTACAACTGTGCCTGATGCTACACCTTTGTTCTATGATAATTTTTTGCTCTGTCCAGAATTATTGTGCTAAGAGGTTGGGAGGGGAGTTAGTGGCTGTGAGAATGTTGCGGAATGTACAGCTGCTGTTTTAGTGTATACCAATGCAAACCCTGTTATACTAGTATTGTGTACACCGGCAGCATTTACAACTATCCCTGATGGTACGCCTTTGTTCTATGATAATTTTTTGCTTTGTCTAGAGTTATTGTGCTGACAGGTTGGTAGGGGAGGGTTACAGTCTGTGAGAATGTCGTGCAATATTCAGATGTTTGCCTGGTATTTATCTATTTTCATTAAACCATGTGGGGTACGCAATGCATTTCACTTCATAATCTGTTATTCCAGCATCTATATTTGCTGATAAGCACATTGTTTTTTATGTTATGCCTTTGTGTTTTTAATTTACTTTCACTTCATCCAGATTTATTGTGCCAAGATACTGGGGGGGGGTAAGGGCTGTGACAATTCTGCAGAATGTACCGATGTCTTAATGCGTGCCAGTGCAACCCCTGTTCTACTATTGAAGTTGAGCATAGCAAAGTTTCAAACTATCCCTGATGTTATGCCTTTGTTTTGCTTTTTTTTTTTTTTTTTTTTGGGAGGGGGGCTTTGTTTTGGGGCTTTGTCTGGAACTGTTAAGCTGTGAGGTTAGACGAGAGGGGTAGGAGCTGTGAAAATGTTGCACAATGTTTAGATGTTTGACCTGTATTTTTGGTCTGTTAGTCATCAAAAATGTGAATTCACATAATGCATGCTACTGGAAAAAATCTGTTAATTCTACCATCTTTATTAGTTCATAACCACAGTGTTTTAAACCCCCTAATGTTACGTCCTGGTCTTTTTTTTTTTTTTGTACCTCCTCTAGAATTGTGGTGAGACACTTGGGGGGACTAAGAGTTCTGCAGAATGTACAGATTATTGTAATGAATGCTAATGCAATCCCCGTTATTCTAATATCTTTCTAAATTTATCACAGCAATGTTTGTAAATATCCTTGATGTTACACCTTTGTTCTGCAGTTATTTTCAGCTTAGGAATTATGCCGAGAGGTTAGGAGGTTGGTAGGGGCTGTGACAATGTTGCACAATGTCCAGATGTTTGTTAGTTTTGGTCTGTTCTTCAAAAATGTGAGGTCACACAACGCATGCTACTGCAAAATTTTATTCTAGCATCATTATTAGTTCATAAGCCCAGTATTTTAAATTCTTAATGTTCAGTCTTACTGTAGTGCTGTCCATCATGTGTGGGTGTCTTATGTCCTGTGTACCTGCCTGTCTCGTGTCTCTGTCCTGTGCGAGGGAGTCTGTGTTGGGTGTCTTTGTGTACTTCTGTGGAACTGGCTACCTTGATGCTGTACAGAGGCTTACCATAATGTAACATTACTATTAAATGCCAGTCAGTGTGTGTGTGTGTGTGTGTGTGTGTGTGTGTGTGTGTGTGTGTGTGTGTGTGTGTGTATTTGAGAGTGACTACCTTGCTGTGGTACAGGGGCTTGTCGTAATGTAACATTAGTATTAAATGCCAGTCAGTGTGTGAACCTCTGAGTGTGGCTACCTTGCTGTGGTACAGACACTTGTCATCATTTATTGGTACTAAAGTTTATTTAACATTTGTTGACCGGGAAAGTCCGACTAGGACAGAGCCTATTTTTAGCAGAGGCCCAGGGAGAAATGCTGCAGAAGCATGTCTTTGGAATGTGGGAGGAAACCACACGAACACAGGGAGGACATGCAGACTCCAGACAGAAGGCACCCCAGCTGAGAATCGTACCAGAGAACCTCCTGCTGGGGGGGGGGGTGACCGTTAACTGCTGCATCACTGCACAGTCCTAGTCACTGTGTGTGTGTGTATATATACATACCATTGTGAGTGGCTACCTTACTGTAGTACAGGGGCTTGTCATAATGTAACATTGGTATTAAATGCCAGCCAGTGTGTACTTTGACATTTCAAGTCTTTTTAATGGTCTGAATGTAATACTACTACACAGTGATTGTTAAATGGTGCTTCATAAGCTTGATAGGGATGGAGGCATGATAGCAATATGGTCACACACTTTATATTCTCCTGGGTAGTGCCCCCAACATGAAACTTGCTGGGGGCCCCCAAAATACTAGCACCAGCCCTGGTCAACACCATCCCGTATTAGCACAGAACAAGTCCAAAAAAGCCATCTCCAAAACTAAAAATACTTCTAATTGACTGGACATTTTCCACTTTTTCATTATGAAACACTGCTTCACTGATCTCCTCACAATCTATTCAAAAGTTAGCTTCTTGTGTGGAATATATACCAAAGGCCTAGAAAATGGCTAATATTGTACCCGACAAGAAGGCCAACCCTTCCCCTAATGCTGGAAGTTTCAGCCTTTCTACTGTCATTAATCACGGTGGTACAGCTGAAGTGCCTTCTCTCTTTAATCTGCATGTCCTCCCCGTGGTCGAGTGGCCTCCGAAAGACATGCGTGAATGGACGTGCTTTCGCTGACGGTTGGGCGTCGGGCTGGCAACTCGGCACCATAAAAATCCTCTGCCAATCATTAACGGACCGGAGTTCCGCTGTGGCGACCCCTAACCGGGAAAAGCCTTAAGAGAAACTACTGTCATTTGTGAAACAGAACACAATCGTGGACATTTTAAGGACTCTAGCAGCCTACAAGCCTACCTGGTTTCTGAAAGCTAGATCCTGCCTACTTAACCCAGTCTCTGAGAAGGGCACAATGGCACTGGACAAAGGCAAGTCTAAGCAAAAGGCATACTGAGATCTAACCAAGGCCTTCAACACGATTCCAATCGCTGGCATTACAGAAAAAGTGAAATAGTTGAACCAAACATCCCCAAGTAATTCAATGGCTAGACCACATGTTTACAGACAAAACACACTCCGACATAGAAAGTGCATACCCGTCCTCAAGACTCATTACCAGTGGCATCCCCTTGGATACCATACTGGGCCCACCAGTGGCATCCCCTTGGATACCATACTGGGCCCACTACTATTTAGCATCTATTTCCATTGCCTCTTACACACAAAAAAAAAATCTGGACAAAGCCCCTATAATATGCGCACGTTTTAAATATTGGTCGTATAAACACAAAGTTGCAAGAATAAAAAAAGGCCTTGGGTTACTATGCATTTTCTTTAGGATGTGAAGTCTAAAACTCAAATATCTGTCATTCAGCGATTTCAATCTCACTGATTTGTCACAAACCCCCAAAAAAAAAACATTTTATGAGGAACAGGCCAAAAATGAGGAAAAATCTGGACAGTTGAGAGGTATATTACTTCAGTAGGGTCAAAATTAACTTCAAGAGCCACTGACTGGCTAAGTATGATACTGATGACTGCATACTCTATCTAATCGGTTATCAATTTACCGAAGTAACTCATTCGTTCCTCCAAAAATAGTCTATTCCTCACTAATCTGCAAGTTTAGCGTACACACGTGCTACTAAACAAGATTTAGTTTAAAAAAACAATTCGAAGAAACATTTTAACTAAGGAAGTTAGACTATGAGGAATGCTAAAACGCCAAGCATTACTACTCTTTTTGCGAATTGCCAAATTTACAAAATTATCTACGTGTACACGCATGAACTCATCATACTGTATGTTCACCCCCCCCCCAAAAAAAATGTTCAAATTATCTAAATAAAATGCTGGACATTATTAAACAATGCTAACAAAACAAGATACTCGTTTAGTTGTATAATACAACAATCTAAACATCGTTCAAAATATTTAGAAGTATCGTGGCAAGTACAGGTTCCACATCCCTTAATCTTACCATAACAGGTTGCTCCGGCAAATTTCCTCCTTGGGCCCCCAAATACTGTTCTAGTCCCTGACTAACCCTATTTGTCACACCATTGACCGGCATGTTAGAATACCAAAAAATAAAATTAAGGGGAAAAAAGTAGTACAGTATACAAACCCACACGAAAAGTAAAGCTTAACACATTAAACTTGTGTCGACCCAAGTTCCCCCGCGAAATCCAAGCTGTCACGTGCATTCCACTGTCCACAGCTTATTCAAAACTATCCAAAAAGGCGTGTTTTTATGCAGGCAAGAAACTGCTTTGATTCAAGTATTGAAGTCTTATTTCCTAGTTTGATTTCTTTTACAAAATTATCCCCGATAGTGTATTATAAAGTCGTTCTGGTTCTCGTAAAATGTGTAATTTTATGGTAAAACACTGAAGATCATGACTACAGAGACCTTAATGGCGAGAAACACGACAGTCTTCAGAAAAGCGAGTAATTACCCCCCAATAAATAAAATGTGTGTCTTCATTATTTTGAGATTTGTTTCCGAAGTAGAAGAAATCTACGTTTTAGACGAATGGAAAATTCAGTGCACACTTTAATCTATATAGTACCTTTTTGGTCAACGAAGTGCCGTGCATAGCTCCCGACATCGTTCTTCCAGAATCGGGGTCAAAGTCTTTAAATAAGGGACTCAGTCGGACTCGGATATATTAATAAATATGCATTTTTCTGAAATAAAATGCTTCGTAAATGTAATAAATGTCACATTTTTTTACTACAATCCAAACAGCATTGAAGCCAAAAAAATAAGGGTGTCAGAGAACAAAATTCTGAGTTGCGATCAGAGATAATTAAGTGGTATGCCACATGTACCGACTATCTCCAAGCCCTACATCCATTGGCAATCCATCTGGTGCACGTGACTGTAACACTGTTCACATGTCTCAAGGTGTACATTTCCCCCTTCCCCGCATAGGTAATTGCTACTTGTAGCAACCAAGGCGTGAACTGTGCTACAACCATAGTTACTACTTAAACTGCATGAAGCCTCCCACCCTTATTGCTAGCTCAGTAATAAGGTCAACTTGAAAAAAAAAAGACATTAAGGGCACCTTCAGGTTTTAGGGTTAGGATTTATCTGAAGATTAGATTAGTGTTTTAGTGATACAGGTTTGAGGCAGGGTTCTTATGCTGTGCAACTTAATAGCACATGAAAAAAATAATTGCTTACAATTCTTAGTGGGAATGCAATACCAAAACACACTTTTTTTTCTTTTAATTTCACAGAAATTCCCATTTATGGGTATAAGTTGTCTGTCCAATTCAGAAGCACAAACTATGTAAAGCAATTTCTCCCAATTGCTACAAGTAACAGATGCCCCCAGCCTGACCACCACTTCACAGCTAGCAATCTGTAAGCCTATACTTCCCTAAGTTGCTTGACTATAGCCGCTGCGACCACCTCACCCTGTGGGGAGATAAGATGCCTTCTCCACTGCAGATCTGCCTCAAAGAGCCCTCACCCTTATGTCCTGGCAACAGGGGAAGAACTGGACACTAACAGGCTATAATTCTTGTCTGTGTCAGGATTTTACATTACGTACCTACAGCATTGTCCATTAACTGGTGAATATGG
>NC_056747.1:473351144-473398644 GCF_019279795.1 Protopterus annectens | reverse complement strand
TCCATTATCATTGTGTAGGAGCATTGGTTACATCTTCCACATTTAAACATCCCTGCCTTTTTATGCTTGGTCATTTTTGTATGTTCTAATAACTGCTTAAATGACCTGTCCTTTTTGTAAACTATGTGGGGGACATTACCAATCTGTCTAGAAATGTCATTGTCCACCACAAATAATCTCCAATTTCTTTTAATAACTTCTGCAATTCTAAAACTGTCCAAGGTGAATGTGGTAACAAATTGACCATGTTCCCTTATACTTTCTCTCAACAAATTGCCTGCTGATGTGTCATTCTGGTTAAGTAACAACAAATTATCAAAATGTGCTGAACAAAGTAGTGGCAAATAAAACCAACTAAATCTCTTGTTTACTACTTCATTGTTATTTTCCAATAAAAACTCTTTGGGATACCCTCTTTTTTCAAACATATCAAGGATATTTTTACACTCCTTTAAGAATGTATCAAAGTCAGTGGTCATACGAGCCACCTTCACCAGCTGGCCCTTAACAACAGCCTTTTTCTGGTGATTTGGGTGCTAACTGGTGTAGTGAAGATATGATGTATAAAAAGATGGTTTTCTAAAAATAATCGACGTGCAACACCCGTGATCAATATTTTTAATAAGTTCAATATCAAGAAATGATATTTTGTTGCTGTTATAAGAGTAGAGCAACTTTAAAAACCTTGTGGTGGTATTTAAATAAGAAATTAATTCATCCAATTTATTCTTTTAATCTACCCACAAAATAAATATGTCATCAACGTAGTGCATACAGAATGCCCAGGAATGTCAGTAACTGCTACTGAGGACAAATTTGGCTTCCCAATATGCCATGACAAGGTTGGAAAAATTGGGGGCACAAGCTGCCCCATACCCATACCTGTTGTTTGTCTAAATAATTGTCCTGCAAAAAAATGACATTGTTAGTTAACACTATTTCCATAAGAGTAATGACTACATTAATTCTGTCAGATGTTAAATCCCCTATGTTCTATCCATCTGTCTAACTGCATCTCTAGATTGAATAATACCCTCATGCCTGTATCCTCTGTCATAAAGCCTGTTAGCAAGTTCTTGTTCTTGCACAGCAAAAGACTCATCCCAAGAACAAATCCTATGAAGCTTCATAAATACGGCTTTCAGAATGTTTTTAATAATATGTCATGGATGGCAACTATTAGTCTGTAAAAGTGTATTTTTGACAGGGGATACAGACATGAGGATATTATTCAATCTATGGATGCAGTTAGACAGATGGATAGGACAAATTTGCTTAAATATAACAAAAAAGATCATTCTAGACATCTGATTAGGTTCACCACTAGTTATGGCAACAATACATCATTTTTGATGGAACTGATACATAGACATTGGGGTATACTGTTGTCCAATGATACCTTGAGAGGATCAATACCCTTGAGGTGCTGCTTTTCTTATAGAAAAGGTAAGACATTGGGCAATAGGCTAAATTGTCATAAGAAAAATAGATAATATGATCATTGGGTTGCAGCAACATTACAAGGTGAGATATTAAAGGGCTGTTGATCTTGTAATCACTGCAGTTTTTGTCAAAATGTATAAAAAAACACACAGTTTAGTACTTATAATACAGCACGGGTCTTTGATATATATGTCTATGGTGACTGTCAATAGGACTGGGTCATTTATTTGGTTTTGTGTACATGCCCTGCTTTTTATGTAGGACAAACTTCTCGTCCATTAAAATTTCATATTTCTGAGCACCTCAGTGATATTAAATGAGGTCAGTTGAATGCCCTATATAAACATAAAATCAAGCACCCCACAGCCAGGTTTAGATTTATCATCATAGACAGAATTATGTATAAAAAGTATAGATAAGACAGGTTGGCATAATATATTAAAAAGAAAAGAGAGGAAATGGATTATTTTACAAGGAGTATTTTTTTTCTCCAGGACTTAATGATTATTTGTAATTAACCAATAAACATTGCATGGTTGTTATTTAATAAGGGGTTATGAATAATTCTGAATATTGCACTGAAGAAGGCTTTTCAGCTATATGCTTGTTTTACCCCTATCTGAGGTATGTTCATCTAGTGATTAAAGGTATTTGTGCTGACAAATGTGTGCTGGCCTTTTGGTTTTTGTAAATGTAACCAGTGCCCCATATATAATGGTAACGGATGGTATTTCCATCATAGGGAATGTGTTTAACATAAGGGTACATTTCACTTGTGAATCTCAGAATGTTGTTTATATTGCCTGCTGCTCTGATTGCCCTGCCTACTATGTGGGATAAAACCTGTAGAAAATTAAAAGACAGGGTATGTGAACATTTTTTTGATGTAAAGAAATACAAAATTACAAATGCACTATATAGACATGTAATTACCCTAGTCATTATTTTACATTTTTAGTGATAGAACAAGTAAAAAAGGATCCAAGAGGTTTCATTGTAAGCGAACACTTAGATACGTGTGAGTTAAAATGGCAACTGGCATTAAATGCTATGAACTGGCCTGGTTTAAATGAAACCTGTTCTATCAGTTGTTTGTTAAAAGTTAAGTATTTGGAACTTTAAGAATGTCATTTACCATGCTCCACCTGCTGGCAAACTGAATGTAGAATATCAAGTGTAGAAACGTTCTATTTGTTTCACATGGTTTTAGATTAGAAACATTATTTATTTTATTTTTCATGTGTACTTATATAGGACAGACAAAAATATATATATTTTTAATGCATTATTTACTTTTATAGAATGTTTTATGCTGTTACATGTGTGCATGTTCTTTTGTGCAATAGTCCCTTTAAGTTTTTTAATCATTATTAATTAATACTGAATGAAACTGTAACAAGTTTTTGTTTTTAAGGACTATTATAACATGTACAGAACTAGTTCTGATGAAGTTTCTGGTAATAAGAAATGAAAGTGCTTAACTTCTGGTTTTTGTAACTTGAGTTTGTGTTTTTTTGGATTTTACTGTATTATTAAATTTTTATTTCAAGCCGAACTTGGTGGAACTTTTTGCCTACCTGCTGTTCCTTCATAGAGCCTTGATTCGTGGTTTGGATTTCAGTGTTTTTCCAGTTTGATTCTTCTGTATTTATAGGAACTAGAACAATAGGAAATGTTGGATCTGGGCTTCATTCAAGAGTCCAATGGTTTAATTATGTTTTAACATGTCTTATAACAAAATGTGAGCTTATAAACAAGCATATTGTTTTAATTGCAATACACAGTAATAGCATACATTCTGGATACCCAGTCTGAAATAGTCTTACATTCACAAAACCAGCAAGTGGAGAGAGAGATGGGGTGGTAGACGGGTGGGGAGCAGCTGAGAGGCCCTATTAAAATGGCTCAAATTGGGCCCTGCAGTTGCTAAGGCCAGCCCTGTAAGCCTATGTATTAAGTGATAATTTCATACAGGTGTTTAAACAAAATAAAGTATTTAGGAGTATGTTATGGCAGCTAAGGATATGTGGGAAGAGACTAACCTACGATAAAAAAACAGAGAAACTGGAAGCTGTTGTTTATTGATACCAGGGTACAGCAGTGAAAATATCTTAGTCTTTTTAGTTTTATACATGTCAGGTATATTTTTATCAATCAGAGGAGAAGTTATGAACAGTAATGAATAAAGAGTTGAAGGAATCTGTCTGGGAGGGGAAAAGGACAAGAGTTAAGTCAGATAAGTTGATCCTCCCAATAAAACAAGGTGGTTTAGGATTACCTGATTTGAAAGGATTCTTTAGAGCTACACAGTTAAGGCTCATAAACATAACATAAGCAGAAGGTTATAATTCAAATTGGAAAGGGATGATGATGATGACTCATGGGGAAGTTCAAGAAATAAAAAAAGTGAGATTTTAGATGCAGATCCTTAAGGAGAATAACAACTATACAGCATATTATATTCATAAGTACTCTTAAGAACTAAAAAAGGAATAACACCAGCAACTAGGATAAAACGTTCACTCACAAGCATCCAAAAAGTAACTGTAACTGAAATAAAATGAGCGAACCAAAACATGTCCAGAGTAAAACAGTATAACATTTAATAAAGTGGTAAGCATTTTTGCGGGTTAACCATGTTATTTGATAGGTGCTCTCTCTGACTGACAAACCATTCATTCAATAGACTTCTTATTCTTATACATAAAAGTTGGATGTTCCCCTATTTCTTTTATTCTGTCATCCGTTGTTAATATACCCCAATGTTTACATATAATAATATCGATCTGATTAACATTACTACTATAAAACACGGAATATTTTCAGTAATATGGATACAAACGCTTTGAAGACATTCGTAGATACAATATTTTTGTTATACATGAAAGGTTACAATTATATGTCATGAAAGGTTTTAAATTATTATATATTTTAAAGGATGTTTAAATGTTTAATTACTTAATTTTAAACCAGAAGGAATGCTTAACTGATTACTTGTTTTTATTAGCTGTTTTTTGGATGAGTGTATTTAATCAATTAAAAACTTGTGAGCAGTTTTTTGGTCTGAAGAAGTAGGGGGGGGTAACCTGCGAAAGCACTTACCACTTTATTAAACATTATACATTTTTACTTTGGCCATGTTTTGGTTTGTTCATTTTATTTTAGTTACAGTTACTTATTCTAAGAACTAAGCCAACACTGGAATGGAGAAAGGAGATTTTACCAGTAGGAATAACTGCAAGTAGGGGTACAGAACATGGCAAGAGAATCTAGAATTTACTGGAGAAAACTGGCAAAAGAACTAAAGTAGTGGGAGCAAATAACTAGAGAGGGAATGGTAATAGAGTGGGATGAGGCCAAACAGAAATTTGGATTGCAGGTTAGAGCATATAGATGCTAAGTTAAAGGACTACAACTGGATTCTATTATTAAATGCCCAGCTTCTCCTTCTCTGTGCTTTTCTCCCTATTTGCAGTCCCTGCCATGAATAAACAACACAGCATTTAAAATATTTTAAATTGACTGTTTCTCTCCACTGGAACAGTACCTGTGGTTTCACTTTCAAAGAACATTTATCCCACCCTGGAAAAGCTTGCTGCAGTCTCCAATTCATTGTTGTGATCAAGACAAATGAATGCAGATAGTTTTCTGTCCAATTCCCTCCTCAAACTGACATCACCACGACTGTCCTAAAAACCCACCTATGCTGTGACGTTACAGCTCCCTGGTCCTTCCCCTACCCATACAGAAAGCAAAGGCTAGAACAAGGAAATAGAACATGAGTCACGTCTCCTGCTGTGAACTGTCAATCACAGCAGGTAACAGCTCAAATTACCCCTAGCACTTTGACAGCTAGGGAAGTTAGGTGTGAAGAAGGATGGGAGATGAGTCAAAATAGTACAATTCAGGCTTCACAAAAGACTGCAATTTAGCCATTCTGAAAATAAGCAGCAGTAAAAAGCACTCAAAGTCTGTCTTGTGGCATTTGCACTGTTTGTGTTTTAAGTAGCCATTGAAAAGCATGAAATGTTACTTAAAAGAAAACTCCAGGCTCCAACACATTCAAACTCAAATGCTAGTTGTCTTTTATCCTTGTAAAATCAGCCTAGCCATCTGCTGTTACAGGAATGCACTAAAAAGTTTTGCAGTCCTATATTTCTCCCCTTCCTAAGCGTAGGGCAGGGAGACCCATCCCCCATTCTTTTGTATCGCATGCTTTCAGGTGGAATTTGTTTTCACCTGCATGACGTACCTTCGACAGTGTCAAATCAGTAGATCTCCTGTCCTAAGGTTCCACCCACACTGTGACAGACATTTTCAAGGGCTGCCCAGTAAACAGCTGCTGTAAATTACCTGTTGTTGTGGAACTGTAGTATGAGCACTGTTTCCTTCAGGACTGAAAACATTACCAGAGCCAGAATATCCTTTCCTGAAACTGCATCTGAAGGGCTTAAACTCTCATCACATCCACAAACTTTTTGGTGAGTTGATTGTATAATCTTTTTACTCCATACAAATCTGTCCCTCCAGTTCTACTGCAAGTGTATTTGAGCTTTTTTGTTAAAAGGTTACTACAATCGGTCCCATACCTCTCAACCTCTTAGAGCAAGGAATCTAGAGAAAGGCTCAAAATAGGGGCATTTTTGAAATATTGCTTGTACAAATTTACCAAGTTAATAGAATAACATTTTTTGCATTACCATGGATTTTTCTGAAGCTTACGAAGTCTAAATATGCAATGTCTGCCACTATTTTCTAACTACAGTCTTGCTTCTTTTGTCCCCGATTTGCCTGCAAACCACAATTTTTCGATCAAGGCTGAAAATATTTAAAGTTGATAGTATCTCTGTCATGCTGTGGTGTGTCTGTGTGTGTATATGAGTGGGTTTCTTGTGCCGATTGCATGTGGGTTAGTAAATGCATGCGTGAAAGCAGAATGTCTGTGTGTGTGTGTGTGTGTGTGTGTGTGTGTGTGTGAGAGAGAGAGAGTAAGCGATGAGGAATATTTAACTCAAGTGGGAGTTATTCTGCTCTTCAGTTATTTCCACCCACCCTCCCTGTTTTTGTTTTGGTGTTAATCTTAGTGGCCTTGAAACTGCCCGCCCCTCAGCCTGCCTCTGGGCCCATCTCATTTGCTTACTCAACTGAGTGCAGTGAGATCATATTCTGATTTCAGGCACTCCTACTGTGTACAAAGAGAGCATCTGGGAAACAGACAAAAAAAAATTAAGCTTATTTCCTGCCTTTCCTGTTAAGTGGTACAGACTATTTGTAGGCTTCTGAGCCCCCAAGCCCTTCTGTGTTTGAGGGAAGCCTTCTAGCTTGTTTTTTTTTTCTTATAACTAGCCAGTTTTCTAGTTTCAACACTCAAATCTGTTTCTTTGATCTCAGCACTTGTTCAGAAAAAAAAAAAAAAAAATACTCAATTGTATTTATTACTGCTTGGTGTAACTCATTCTAAGCCTTTTGGTTTAAACACTTGGGCTTCGGACCAGTTGTTTTGCACTGAGAGGGTTTGTGGTCTGCACTGTTGTGGCAGAACAGGTAGCTTACATCCTTCTAGGTTGGGAACTGCTGATTGAGGGCTCAGTGTCTGTTATTCTAAAAGTGTATTAATTCTGGCTTAAGCACTCGGGCTTTCAGGCCAGTTATTTTACATTAAGAGGGTTCGTGGTCTGCACTCTTGTGGGAGGAGAGGCTGGACTCTGCCCTTCTGAGCTGGGAATTTATGGTTAAAGGCTTATAGTGCATGCATATCTGAACTGCTTCTTACCGAAGTTGGTGCGCCTTGTTTGCTGTGGCATAGACTGGATTCGGGCCTGCTGGATCTAGCTTTGTTTGTGTAACTTGAGCACTAATCCAGACATTCTCTAAAGTATTCAATTGTATTTATTACTGCTTGGTTGTAACTTGATTAAAGTGTAGCTATCATTCTAAGTCTTTTGGATTAAGCACTTGGGCTTCAGACTAGTTGTTTTACATTAGGAAGGTTTGTGGCAAGCATTGTGGTGGCAGGACAGGTAGCTTTCATCCTTCTAAGTTGGGAACTGCTGACTGAGAGCCCAGTGTCCAAGGGTATTAGTTCTGGTTTAGGCACTTGGGCTTCAGGCCAGTTATTTTACATTAAGAAGGTTCGTCGTCTGCACTCTTGTGGGAGAAGAGGCTGGACTCTGCCCTTCTGAGCTGGGAATTTCTGGTTAGAGGTTTATAGTGCCTGAATATTTGAACTGTATCTTACTGAAATTGGTACACCTTGTTTGCTCTAGCATAGACTAGATCCAGGCCTGCTGAATCTAGCTTTGTTTATATACTTGTTGTTTGTTTGCTTGTTATTTCCCTGGAAGCTAATTCCACCTAATACGCGACTTCTCAGCGCTTCTGTGGATCACTAGTGATATCTGCATTGCTTACTGTACTAGTTCCTTGTTTCACCTGAAAGAAAGTTACTGTTTGTCGTTTTTGCATTTAGTTACTTGTAACACATTGCACTCAAGTTACCTGGCACTTGCTCACTAAAGCAATTATATAAGTCAGCACTAAAAATTAAAAGCACTACACCCTCACTCCCCACTGGCCCTTGTTTTCAATTATTAAGGAATTCCCAATATTATTCTAGCATGTCCAAAGGTCAGTTGTCAATCGCCTCTCCGGTCCAGCTGGTGAATCTGGGAATCTTGAGGCAATGTTATAACTGCCTCATGTACACAGACAACCCTCTCCTCCTCCCACATAACACAAATACTTGCGAGAGATGCAGCTATTTAGCCAAACTGGAGGCTGAGCTCTCTCAACTCAGGACTGGCAAGACCAGACAGGAGGAGAAGGCAACTACACACACCACAAAACCAGCCTCACATAATGCTACCACACCACTGAATCAAACACATAAACACACAAAGACATACTCGGAGGCTCTGAGTAAAATTTACCTAAACAGCAGAGGCCTCCAAAGCAGACACCCAAACAACTGCTACCTCAAGACACCCCACAAGCAACACATAAACCACAAAAGCAGTGTGCAAAGCAGTCACAGCCCTTAAGGCCAAATACAACACCAAACATACTTGTCATAGGTGACTCCATAGTCAGACACACTGACGTCCCACTCACCAGGCTGAACAAGGAGAGGGTCACAGTAAGCTGCCTATTGGGCGCTAGAATCCGCCACATAACACAAGCACTCTGGTCACTCCACAGCAAGTACAAATATGACACAGTCATTGTCCATGCTGGTGTGAACAACCTGAGACGTACCTCCCTGGACTACATGAAAAGAGACATAGAGGAGCTCTCTGATTATGTAGCCCAGGCAGGTATGACCCTGACCCTGAGCAGTATCCTTCCTTCACCAAGAATGATGCCACAATATAGAGACAAGATGATCAGCTTTAACAATTGGCTTAATGTCTGGTGTCATTCAAAGGGGATCCAGTGTCTGTCTGCCTGGGATGACATGCTTGATAAGCCACGCTGCTTCGCAAGGGACGGCTTGCACCTGTCACCCCTGGGATTCCGGATATTGGCTAAGGCTCTTGCCACCCCCATAGTGCCTTTTTTAGGCAAGGCTCAAATTCTAAACCTACCACCCTAGAAAACAAAAATGGGAAGAAACTGAGGGTAATGCTGCTCAATGCCAGAAGTCTAAATCTCAAAATGCATGCACTCGAGGCCCTTCTCAATATGGAGAACATCGATGTCTGTGCTGTAACTGAAACCTGGTTTAAGGCTCCTGAGAGCACCCTGGCACTATTAGGTTTTACCTCATATCATGCGTTCCAGCCCCAAAACCCGGACCACACCACAAAAGGAGGGGGTGTATCCATATTCATAAAGGATACTCACACCTCCAGGTTGGTGGCAACGCATAAGCTTGAAACCATCCAGGTGCAACTAACCATAGGCAAAACTGCTCTACAAATTGTAGCATGCTACAGGCCACCCTCTCAAACTCAGGAACCCCACACAGCCTTCCTGAAGACACTGGAG
Source organism: Protopterus annectens (assembly GCF_019279795.1). Lineage (NCBI taxonomy): Eukaryota > Metazoa > Chordata > Ceratodontiformes > Protopteridae > Protopterus > Protopterus annectens. The sequence goes on along the minus strand of NC_056747.1, from coordinate 473,389,215 downwards.
GGTATAAATGTATCTCCAAACACCATCATATTGGGTGACTTCAACTACCCGAATATAGACTGGGAACATTACTCAAGCCCTAACTTTCTAGCCCAACGGTTCCTGGAGTTCATAAATTCAAATGCCATGGAACAGCTAGTCACTGTTCCCATGAGAGGAGAAAATATACTAGATCTCATTATCACAAACATGGGGACAAAATGCTCCACACCGGAAGTATATCCCTCATTGGTGAGATCTGATCATAAACTAATCTGACTGGAAATCCACATCCCGCCCCCACCCCAAACAAAAAAGACCACAGTGAAGAACTTCTCTAAAGCAAACTTCACACTACTCAAGACTGGTGTGGTATCCTTCAAGGCCCCTGAGCCAGTGGAAACCACAACCAAAGATGCGGAAGCCCTTACAAATGCCTTCTATGAACACCTCCAGGACTGCATGGATCAGGCAATCCCAAATAAAACCAAGACTCTTTCCACAAAGGGCAAACGTCCAGTCTGGTGGACCCCAGCCATAAACAAACTTTACAATAAGAGGAGAAAGCTATTATATGATAGAACAAAATCCATAAAAGGGAAGTCACCCCTGATCATTATTAGTAAAAAAATACCAGCACTCATAAAATCAACTAAGGCCAATTTTGAGAGAAAAATTGCCATGGATTCAAAGGACAATCATAAGGCCTTTTTCAGCTATGTTAGGAACCGGGGTGGAAACTCCCAGATATGCTCAGAATTAGTCCAAAATGATACAAAAATCACTGAACCCACAGACATTGCCAACATACTGGCAGACAGGTTCAGTGCAAACTTCACCCCCTCTCCCCCCTTAAAGGAGAGATAACTATCCCAGCAGAGTGTAGCCGCCCAGACATCTCAAATGCACAGGTGAAAGCTGCTCTCTCTAAAGCTAAAAACACAGCATCAATGGGACCAGATGGTGTCCCCAGCTGTGTGCTACACTTGCTAAATGAGGAATTAAACCCGCACATAAGGCAGCTGTTTAATCTCAGCCTTACCACAGGATATGTGCCCAAGGAGTGGCGTACGGCAACTGTGGTCCCACTCCACAAAGGCGGTGCCTCTACGGACCCTGGTAATTACTGCCCCATAAGCTTAACAAGTCTAGTCTGCAAAGCTATGGAGAGGATCATAATGGAGCTCATAAACAAAGATATAGGGGACTTGCAGACATTGGACCCGACCCAGTTTGGCTTCGTCAAGGGCAGATCATGCCTTTTGAACTTGGTCGACTTCTTCGAAACAGTCACCAAGGCCATTGATGAGGGAAAGGCAGTCCATACAGCCTACCTTGACCTTGCAAAGGCCTTCGACACAATACTCCACTCGGGTATTGTAGAAAAACTTACCAGCTTAAATGTAAACCCATATGTCACAAGATGGGTTGCAAACCGGCTTAAGGACAGAACCCACAGGGTTAGAGTTGCTGGCGCTATGTCAGACTCCAAGCCGGTCACAAGTGGTGTCCCACAGGGCTCGGTCCTTGGCCCCCTATTGTTCGGCATCTACTTCTCAGAAGTACATGCCAACATGGGAGGACTTTGGCTGACAAAGTTTGCAGACGACTGCAAACTGGGCGCCATAGTGGAAAGTGCATCGGACACGGATATCCTTCAGAAGGGACTCACGGAAACAGATAGCTGGTGCCAGAGCCATGGCCTGAAGTTAAACACAAAAAAATGTATAGTCATACCCTTCGGGAAAAACAAGGTAACCCCAAGCTACCATATAGGTGTCAATCCACTAAGCACAGAAGAGGTTATCAGGGACCTGGGGACCCAGGTTGACAGTGGCCTTTCTTTTGACACTCACGTTGCTAAAGTGGTTAGGAAGACCTTCTACATTGCCCACCTGATCATGAAGGGATTCACATCCAGATCTAGTGAGGTCATTGTTCCCCTGTACTCTTCACTTATCAGACCAATGATCGAGTACAATGCCCCATTCGGGATGTATCTCACCCGACATCTGCAGCAATTGGAGAGACCCCAAAAGTTCCCCACCAAAAGGATAAAGGGACTCCAAAATCTGTCATATGCTGCCAGATTGAAGAAACTCCAGCTCTATTCAGTTGCATACCGTCTGCTCAGAGGTGACATGTGCCTGACATACAAGGCCATGTCCAACCCGGAATTAATGGACATGCACCACCTCAAAAAATCAAAATCCACCAAAACCACTAGAGCAAGCGACTTAAACCTTAGCACGGATATAAATAGGATGTGCTGGAGGGATAGATTTATCACTCAGAGACTCCCTATGCTGTGGAATAAAATCCCGATCCATGTGAGGCAGAGCACCTCGCTGGCTCTGTTCAAGAGAAATCTTGACCTGTGGATCGGAGATCGTAGGTTTATCCCAGGAATCATCTCTGTGTCACTGCTGGACAGAGGCACAACAAACTAATGGGCACAGCATTTCTTCATATAAGGGGTGGCGTAAGCCACAAAAATTTGGGCTAGGCTTATAAATGCCTTAGGGCAGATAGCCTAGTATAAACCTATGAACCTATGAAAGAATGAACAGTATGTGTGTAAAAGCAGAATGTGTGTGTGTGTGTGTGTGTGACTGCACAATACACTGTGTGTTGATGAGAGATGGAGGTGTGTGTTATGCGAACTTTAATAGGGAGGAGAGGAGACCAGTGTTAAATGGGATAAGATGATTCTTGCTACTGTGCACCATGGTCAGAGGTAACCTTATTTCAAGGGAAGAGGTATAAGTGCTTGGAATATTGTGGATAAATTCTTAGCTGCAGCCCTATCCTGTGAGCATGTAAATATTTGTGCTACTACACACTGAGAGGTTCTAAAGAACATACCTGAAAAAGTCTGTCCTTAGCTGTACTTCAAGAAGCCATAAACTCAACAAAACCAGACCCTAAAACATGATAAACATAGTATATTATACAGACCTCACACTGATCACAGTAAGTCCTATATGTGCAGTAACTATTACATAGTAGTTGGGAAGGTTCATAATAATAGCAGATACTCCGGGTTAAAAGTGAACCAACCTAGAGCCGAAAGCCATTAAGGTAGGACATTGTGACTTGGCAACCCCCAAAATATCCTAGTCATTGCTGCTTTCATCATGTGCAAAACAGACACATACCTCACTAGGCTTTGCAAAGAGTTTGTGACAGTATTACCCCTACCTGTGGCTAAAACTGGGGCTTCTGAAGCAGAGTAAGAAAGGATAATGATACTTATTACATGGTTGTTGCTTACATTTAAGTGAACAATGTAAAAAAGATCCTCCCTTTTGTATATGTAACTGGGTCTGCTGGGATTGATATCAGAAGTGTAGCCAGCTGAGTAAGCACCTTGAGCTCATACCACAAGCCAGCAACCCTAACCTCTCAGTTCTTACGTGAAAAGCAAAACAAAAAAAATAAATGAAAAAGCACTTCCCTGTATTAAGCCGATCACCACACTGTAGTGATCGACTTATTACAATCACATCCATGACCCACACATAGTGGCTCTTCCATTGACTTCTGACTGACATACATCCTAGCAAATATGAATAAAACACACCTGTTGAGCAAAATCTATTAATATCTACCCCAGTGTAGGCATTTGAATATAACCACACCTGGCAGTTGCTAATTTCCATATATAATTGGGCAGTTCGAGCACTCCAACCTTACAGTGCTTGTCAATGCTATATTCTACAAAAAAAAAAAAATATATATATATATATATATATATATATATATATATAAATAATCTTACTTTGCTGCTTTGCCTACATCTGAAAATTTGTAATGCTGCTTTGGTGGCCAAAGCAAAGTACAAATAAAGTCTGAAGCGTGGTGCATACCAGCACTAGAAGGTAAATAATTAAACACATTGGCCAGCATTCATTGTAAATAATATTGCATAGTAGCTCACCCTATACCGATGAGGTGAGCTGTACTGCAGTGTCGTTTACTGATTCACAGACATTCAGATTCCCAAATGGGCAACATCTCATTACCTGGGAATATGCATAACTTTCCTGTAACTAGTGTTCCAGATACAGATTTGCTGTATCCAGGACTTTATGTAAGCTTCTGAGCCCCCCAAGCCTTTCTGTGTTGGAGGGAAGCATTCAAGCTTATCAGTGGGAGTGGTAAGCACTAGGTAACCTGTCTACCACATAAGGAGTGGTTCTGGCCCAGAAATTTTAGTTATTGGCTGTTTGGGCAATCTCTTCCATCTCTCTCAACTTTCTGATTTGAAAACCTGCATTTCCACTTGTTTCTGTCCTGTAACTCATTTAGTGCAGATACAGATTCTTAGTTTTAGCACTTAAATTTGCTTTTTCGTGCTCAGCACTTGTTCAGAACTTGTAAGCACTAAATAAGCTACTAATTACTACAGCATTCAACCTTCCTCATTACCTACAGGAAAACAGTTTTTGTACTTACTTTTCTCACTTGCTTAGAGAAAAAACAGCTCTTGTACTCACTTTCCTCACTTATCTAGAGGAAAATAGTTTTTTATTCAGGTATGTCCAGGGGTCAGCTCCCAGTGTTCTCTTCTGTCTATCTGATGAATCTGGGCATCTTGAGGCAATGTAGAAATTGCCTCATGTACACAGACAACCCTCTCCTCCTACCACCCAACACTACAACCTGTGAGAGATACACTTATCTAGCCAAACTGGAGGTAAAGCTCTCTCCAACCAAGACTGAACTTGACAGTCATGAGGAGAAGGTAAACATTTGCACCACACCACACTCATCACATAGTCTCACTAAATCTACACCACCAAAATCCATACATAGTAGCACAAAAACATTCGCGGAGGCTCTCAATAACAATCTGTCTAAGCAACAGAGACCTCCAAAGCAGAAACGCAAGCAACCTCCATCCCCTAACACAACCCAAATGACACATAGCCAACAGACTCAGTGTGCCACTCAACCACAGCCAATAAGGCAAAACAACATACCTAACACACTAGTCATAGGTGACTCTATAGTCAGGCACACTGATGTCCCACTCACCAGGCTAAACAAGGTGAAGGTTACTGTCAGCTGCCTGTCGGGTGCCAGGATCCGCCACATAACCCACGCACTCAGGTCATACCACAACAAGTACAAATATGACTCTGTTATTGTCCATGTTGGTGTGAATGACCTGGGATGTACCTCCCTGGACTACATGAAAAGAGACATGGAAGAGCTCTCTGATCTTGTAGCCCAGGCAGGTATGACCATAGCCCTGAGTAACATTCTGCCATCGCCCAGAATGATACCGCAGTACAAGGACAAAATGATTGACTTTAACAATTGGCTAAGCTTCTGGTGTCATTCTATGGGGATCCAGTATCTGTCTGCTTGGGATGACATGGTCGACAGACCACAATGCTTTGTCACAGATGGCCTTCACCTGTCGCCCCTGGGATTCCGGATACTGGCTAAGGCTCTTGCTGCCCCTATAGTGCCTTTTTTAGGCAAGGTTCAAATAACAAATTCACCACCATAACAGGAACAGGCAAGCAAAAACTGAGGGTAATGCTACTCAATGCTAGAAGTCTAAATCTCAAAATGCACTCACTCGAGGCACTCCTTAAAATGGAGAACATCGATATCTGTGCAGTGACTGAGACCTGGTTCAAGACTTCAGAGAGAACCCCTGCACTACCAGGCTATAACTCATACCACACTTTTCAGACATATAACCTGGACCGAAACACCAAAGGCGGAGGTGTGTCCATATTCATTAAGGATATCCATACCTCCAGGCTAGTTGCTCAGCATAATGCATCAGAGGTTATCCAAGTGCAACTAACTCTGGGCAAAACTGCAATCCAAATTGTAGCTTGCTACAGATCCCCCAGCATGCCCCAGGATTCCCACTCCTCTTTTCTTGATGTACTGGAAAATATTAGGGTTCAACCAAACACCCTAATAATGGATGACTTCAACTACCCCACCATTAACTGGGAAAACTACTTGTGTACAAACTCCTTAGTTCAGCACTTTCTGGAATTCATAAACTCCAATGCCCTGGATCAACTTATCCACACCCCCACCAGGGGCAACAATATCCTAGACCTAGTCATTACCAACATGAGTGGCCGGTGTTCCACACCTGAAGTCAACTCCTCGTTGGTCCGATCTGACTATAAGCTAATGACCCTTGATATCTACATCCTGCCCCCCACCCCCCATTAAGGAAACCATGGTAAAAAATTTCTCCAAAGCCAACTTCATGCTTCTTAAGATAGAAGTGGTGAACTTCATGACACCCATGCAGATGGACAGTACAGTTACAACTGCTGAATCCTACACAAATGCACTCTATAAGCACTTACACAAGTGCATGGATTGTGCTATCCCAAACAGAACCAAGACACTATTCTCCAAAAAAAGGAAGCCAATCTGGTGGTCCCCTGCCATAAACAAACTGTACAACAGAAGGAAGAAACTGTTGCAAAAGAGAGTAAAATCCCATGAGTGGAGGAGCTCCCTGGTCAACCACAGTAAGAATCTGAGATCCCTTATAAGATCCTCCAAAGCTAGCTGCAAAAACAAAATTGCCACTAATTCTGAGGACAACCACAAAGCAGTCTATAGCTATGTCAAGAATCTCGATGGCAACACCCAGTTCTGCTCTGAGTTAAAGCACAACGGCACGAAAATTACAGAACCAAATGATATTGCCAGCATCCTGGCAGATAAGTTCAGTGCTAACTTTACCCCCTCCCCACCCTCTAAAGGGCCCATATCTACACAGGAAGAATGCAGAGTCCCTGTAGTCACAACTACACAGGTAAAAGTTGCACTCTCTAAAGCCAAAAACACAACATCCCAGGCTGCATTTTATAAGAACTTCAGAATGAACTGGCTCCCCACTTAAGCACCATGTTCAGTAATAGCCTTGCATCAGGCTTTGTGCCCACTGAATGGCACACAGCAACAGTTATCCCACTCCACAAAGGGGGAGCCACCACTGATCCCGGGAACTGTTGACCTATTAGCCTGACGTGCCTGGTCTGCAAGGCCATGGAACGTATCATCATGTAACTCATAAACAAAGACATTGGTAACATCCAAACTTTGGATCCCACCCAGTTTGGGTTTGTGAAAGGCAGATCATGCCTCCTGAACCTGATCGACTTCTTTGAGGCAGTCAGCAAAGCCGTAGATGAGGGTAAGGTGGTTCACACAGCCTATCTTGACCTTGCCAAGGCTTTCGACACCATCCCCCATTCTGGAATTATAGCTAAACTCACTAAACTAGGTATAAATCCCTACGTCACAAGATGGGTTGCCAACTGACCCACTGACAGAACCCACACTTTGAAAGTTGCAGACTCCAAATCTGACCTCAAAGCAGTGAAAAGTGGAGTACCACAGGGTTCCATCCTGGGACCTCTCCTGTTTGGTATCTACTTCTCTGAAGTACAGGCTAACACATTAGGCCTCTGGCTAATGAAGTTTGCAGATGACTGCAAACTAGGAGCCATAGTCAAGTCCCCAAATGATGTGGACATCCTACAGAAGGGCCTCGCTGAGACAGATACCTGGTGTCAGAGCCATGGCGTCAAGCTCAATGCCAAAAAGTGCAGTGTCATCCCCTTTGGTAAAAACTCTGTACCCATGAACTACCACATAGGCAGCAATCTACTTTACACTGAATGTGTGATAACAGACCTTGGGACCCCGGTGGACAGTAGTCTCTCCTTTGATAGTCACATCGTCACAGTAGTCAGGAAGTCCTTCTATGTGGCACACCTCATCATAAAAGGGTTCTCATCCAGGAAAAAGAGGTCATTGTTCCCCTCTACTTGACACTCATTAGACCCATTATAGAGTACAACACCCCTTTTGGAATGTACCTCACAAGACATCTGCAGCAGCTGGAAAGGCCACAGAAGTACCTCACAAAGAGGATTACTGGCCTCAAACAAATGCCCTACACTGACCACCTCAAAAAACTCCAGCTTTACTCTGTAGCATATCGCCTACTCTGAGGGGATCTCTGCCTGACATATAAAGCTATGTCAAACCCAGAGCTGTTGGACATGCTACACCTAAAGAAATCCCAATCCCTCTGAGCTACACTCTCTAGGGACCTAAACCTTGTCACCACAATAAACAGGACATGCTAGAGGGATAGATTCCTGTCCCAGAGAGTTCCCATACTCTGGAACAGGCTACCCATCTATGTCAAGCAAAGTTCTTCATTAGCACTCTTCAAGAAAAATCTTGATGAGTGGATGGGAAATAGGAAATACACCCTGGGGATCACTTCTGTGTCTCTGCTCAACAGTGGCACAGGAAAATAACTTTCTTGGGTGGAGTAAGCCAGGGAGCCTTGTTGGCTAGGTTTACGTAGGCCCTTGGGCTGATAGCCTAGTACCTACCTATGAACCTATGACTATGAATTGCTCCACTGTGCAGCTTAAAAAACTATGCAGTGCAACACTTACTACTCACACAGATACTGAGATGATTCCACACAGATGAGGGTAAGGTGGTTCACACAGCCTATCTTCACCTCGCCAAGGCTTTCGACACCATCCCCCATTCTGGATGTATAGCTACACTCACTAACCTAGGTATGTCCATGGACACACACACACACACACACACACACACACACACACACACACTAGCCATTCATGCATCATCACTAACAGACCTACTCAGACTGTCTCAGTGTTCTCACACATTGACAAAGATACATACACATACCTACAGTCATTTACTCACATTCACCAAAGCTTGACTTAGCTACCTTGGTGGTCTGTGGTGGGTGAAGTAGTTCCAATTTACACTGCACAGATTGCCACCACTGACTTAGGTGGCACTACAAAAACATTACACATAGTTACAGCTGTGTAACATAACCCTGCCCAGCACTTGTGCACATGTGTTTGGGCATCTTTGAATCCCATGCTGTGTAAGACTTCTAACTCTGTTTTGGTCAAGATTTGAATTATATTTAATCCTTATTATAGGTATAAGGGTTATTCGGACTTTTTGGTGACTGTTAAGAAAGAAATCAGTGTTTTAGTTTTAATACTATTAATATCATTAAAATACTATATTAGTACATATTGGCTGGGCTTAAAATCGGTTACAAATGATCACTTTTTTAATTGCTACCACAAAATATGTGAAAGTTTTAAAAGTCAACTGTGTTTAAGAAAAAAAGATTCTTGATTGAAAAACAGTAGCAAATATAATTATGTACACTGTTTTTGTATACATGTTCTTAAGTTTATTCGTCAAAATATATACATTTTTACTGGTCTTATGTCTACTTCTATTATGTAATAATTTCAAATTTCTTCAGTTTGGTTACATGATGTTATTTGATATTCACTGAAAAGAATTTTTAAACAAAAAAAAAGATTTGCTTTTGTGAAGGGTTGTAAAGATATTCCAGTATTATAAACCTAGGATTAAAATATTGAAAACTGTTAGTGTGGCATTGGACTCGCTCATTATAGGCTTCCAGTTCTGTTGCATTCACGCATCCGTGACCCTTATTTTTTTGGTCTTGCTTAATAAGCAGTAAAAATAATTGATTTTAACTTTTCCCTAAACATTGATTTTGCATGTAAAATGCCAGTTTAAACACGCTTAGACCATGATTTGTAAAATGACAAATCACCTGATGAAGTATACAAAGAAATTCAGAAATTATGAATCTGATGTAAAATACTCGGTTATCTTTTATGAAACTGCATTTATAACACATAGTGGAGGCTATTCTAATTTTTTTTTTAATTTATTTTGCTTTGATAACCAGCTTGCCCATCTAACTAAACTCATTTTCATTGAAGCCCATGGAGAAAATGTCCTCTGATAAATACTACAAAATTATGAAAGTATACATTAGTCAATAATAGTAGATTTAATAACTGAGCAAACTCATCTAAAAGTATGGGGCAAAAAAAACAGTAATGCATAATGAAAAACAAAGAAGCCTGCATAAAGAAATGGTGATTTAATAAAATGAGTTTTCTGATCTAATAAATGATGGTACAATAAAAAGTATGCATAGCAAAACATACAGAATGACTACTCTCACTTATGTCTTGGGCAGTGGCAAAACTGTAATGCCAATGCACAGTATAAATATAACAGTACAGGGTTTTTGTCAAAATGATAGACTATATAAAAAAAGAGACTAGTCACTTTTTTAGTAGAAGCAATGCATAACAACTGCCAAAGATAAATGAAGACTGAGAAGCAAAAAAGAGATGGTAGACTGGGAGGTAATGCAAGATTAAGTTCAGGTATACAGTGGTGCTAGCTAGAAACCATTAATGGTTACCTGTATGGGGAGAGGTGGAGTTAGGAAAAGGGGGTCCAGGAAGAGCTGTAGATAGGAAAGAGGAACATAGTTGTTACTAAAGGAGCTGGCAACACAAGGCACACACAACTGTAACAGCTTACACTAGTATATTCAAAGATGTGTTGTATCTTGACTTGTTAAAGACCATTTATTTTACAACTATACCATTATTTTGAGATATGAATGTGTATCATCCACTTTCCATTATTTTAAGCAGAGAATTTCCTAGCTCTGTAAGGCAGCAGACAAAAATGCCTTCATCAAACTGCCTGCTTAATTTTGTGATGAGGTTAGTCCAGTAGGTGTACAATTTTTTTTTAGAGATTTGAAAAGTTATGGAATTGTGTAGAATAATACACTTTACAGATGATGTCCACATGCAATACCCTGTATTCATTGAAAAGTCCAAGATGGACCAGCATGTTGACTGCAGAGTAATATATTATTTTAAGGAAGATGTGTTAACCAGTTTAGCTACCCTGTGGTACACCTACTTATGCTTAACAAGGAGTAAATCAGAGATGGTTGAAAAAACAGAGAACCATATAAAAGCCTTTACAGAAGGATAGTGTTTATTAGCCAAGCCTAAATTCATCAGTCATGCAACATACTCAGTTTATATTATTTAAAAAGTTTGTTAAAATTTTGCATCACACTCCTGTGCCAACCACTAGCATTGATAGTTAAGGTCAGTATTATTCATCTCTTTCCTGCATTGTCTCTTGTTTTATGTTTCAGGGATGTATTTAAAATACATTATTCTGCAATAGTCTGGGACATAAACAACTGTTTGCTTGCATTTGCTCTATGACAGGAGGGTTGCTGTAATCAGTTATCATAAAGCAAAGACCTGCACTATTATAAAAACCTTTAGTAGAACCAGTGCTGCCATATTGTAGATAGTGAAAACAAAATACTTTTCTGTACATCTCCCAATGAGAAACAACAAATTAAAAGCTGCTTCCTCATTCCTCCAGTGTGATTGTGAATAACCATCAATTACATTTCTTCTTCATACTGAAAGAATAGCACAGAATCAAACTGTGTTACCGAAGAAATGTGTAAGCTGTCCAGTACACAGCTGTATCCTCATCAGCAAGCTACATGACCCAAACATCCATCAATACACCATCTTAAGCAAGAACAACTGTAATAACAAAATGACATTAAAATAAATGAAATACAAATAAATCAGCAAAATAAAAATGCAACACAGATTCAAAAATCCATTTACATCAGGATTTTAGGTAGCCGTTTATTCCATTATTGAACTCACAAAAAAAATCCAGATCACAGTAAAGGTGAGGATGTTTCTTTTCCTCTAGGGGCAAGAAAGAAACAAATTCTCTTCCTATACTTTTTTGTAGAAATAGGATTAGATTGCGTGCCAAATCAAGTAAGAAATAATATTTGTAGTCCCTCACAGGTGGTTGCAAACATTCCTTAATTATGTTTAACACTGATGGGTATAGAAGAGGCCACCTTTGATATACTTCCAAACACTGTTGTTCTCGATCATGAGGGATTTGAGTTCATTCGTCTGTGGATGATAAGCATGCTTAACTCTGAAACTTTTTACAACTTTTTTAAACATGACTACATGGATATGTGCAAAACAGGTCTAACCTTTGCTGAATATCGCACAGATCACGGGCAAAGCTGCCCAGAACTGCTGAAATTTGCGTTATTCACCCTTGTACTAATAGTGCCTGCTCTGAGAGATAAAACAACCACTGCCAGGAGAAGAACATGCAACCATGTACACAATCACCTACCACTAAGCTGACTGAGATGTACCAACGGCAGGTGTGTACTGTGACAGGTTAAAACACAAAAGGGCGGAGTTTGGGAAATAGTATACACCTCCATGTATCCAATGAAAGGTGTGTTTTCTCTCTCTCTCTCTCTCTATATATATATATATATATATATAGAGAGAGAGAGAGAAAGGGTGACAGAGAGATATATGTCGATATATACGGATATACATATATATGCAAATATATAGATAGGTTAACAACATGTACACAACCATGGAGGTACATATAAATAGGATACTACCAAATACTGAATGCTTTACATACTGACACATGTAATCACGAGGCTTAAAGACCGAAAGACCACAGTACTGGAATACTAGAACCACGAGTACTATTATCACAATGTTAAGGGACATTTAGTTAGTGCTTCTGGTGCTGTGGTCCAGGTAGGTACTGTGTTTAAGTGTGTTTCTGATTGCTGTAGTGTGTGTAAGTGTGTGTTCTGAGTGCGGTGTGTGTTTCCGTGGGACTGTAATGTGTGTGTGTTTGCTTTGTGTGTCTGTTCGTGCTATCTCGGAGGTAGATTATTACAGTAGGTGTGGTGTGGGGGACGCAGCCACCCACATGGGGTGTGTATGGGGGCATGGCCACCTGGCCATACGTAGTGTAGGATGGTTTGTTTGGATGTGATGGGTGAAAGTGTGTCTGTGTGTGCTTGTGTGTGTTCTGTGTTTGTGTTAGTTCCGGGAGTTTGACTGTCGCGAATTTGAGTGTTCGGTATTGTGGGGTTTGGGAGTCTGTGAACGGTAATGTGGTTGTTGGAAGTGTGTGCATTCCTGAATCCGTGGGTATGCTGTATACAGCGGCTGAAGTCTTCAAATATGTGCACAACATGGACCATAGCAATCACACATTCCGCCACGACTGAATGTTATGAACAAAGGATATGGAGAGTATATTATAGCAATAACCCATGCCTGGGTGTGGGTAATGCTGGATTTACCCACGGTTGGTGTGGTTTGGTCATGAGGGCGAATTGTGTGTACTGCTGTGGGCCACAAGGTAAACACCTCATACACCACAAGGGATGCTACATAAGGACTTTAAACACAACAATTCCACTCCAGCCGTTGTCAGTGGCAGGGTTTGTCCAACAAGTACATGCCATAACAGGGGATAGTATATGTTGATATACTGTAACAGTAGGCATATGTATGGGCGTATAACTGAGAATAACATGTCTAATGTGGTCCTGCTGTGCAATTATGATTTGCATTGTGGGATATTGTTGCAAAAATGTGAAATGTGCAGTATGGTAGGTAGATATGTCTACCATTTTACATAGCATTACTGTTATATTATGCAAACATCAGGTATGTCTATTGGCATGTACAATACACAATAACAGGATACATATGACTTGTAGTCACCAGACAGTGTATCAGCATGATAGCTAATTGAAATGGAAGAGCTAGTCAATTATCCACACACAAAGGACATGTAATAGCTTCATAGGTTCATAGTTAGGTACTATGCTGTCTGGCCAAGTCCATTCGTAAGCCTAACTACAGTGTTTTCACTTGCAGCACCTCCCTAGGTTAGTGTCCTGTGCCTGTGAACAGCAGAGCCATTAGTTTCCTCCACCTCTGTACAGGAGAGCCACTGCAGTGATCCCTGGTGTACATGTCTGTCTCCCATCCACCCATCGAGGTATCTCTTGAAGAGTGCTAATAAGGGTCCCTGCCTGATGTACATAGGAATCATGTTCCAAAGCATGGTGAGTGTCTGGGTCAGGAATGTATCCCTCCAGCACCTCCTAGTCATCAATGCATTTAGGTACATATCCCAGAGCATGTGGCTTTCAGTGGCTTTTGCTTATGTGGAACATATCCATCAATATTGTTTTGGACATGGGCCTTGTATGATCAGCAGAGATCACCTCTGAGTATGCGGTATGCAAATGAGTACAGTTGGGCTGCATACGTCATCCTTCAGAGGTCAGTAATCCTCTTGGTGTGGTAATGTTGTGGTATTTAAAGCCGTTGCTGTTGTCTCATAAGGTACATCCCAAATGGGGTGTTGTACCCTTTAATGTGTTTCATAAGTCATGAATAGAGAGGCAGAATGGCTGCCTTTGTTCTGGCTACAAACCCATTAGAGATTAGGGTGGCCACATAGAAGGATATCCACACCACCTTGGCAATATGGTTATCAAAGGAGTGGATACTATCTACTTGGGTTCTAAGATCCCTTACTATGTCTTATGTATGTAGGGGACTACCACCTATGTGATAGTCCATGGGTGATTGGTGTAATCCTAAGGGGATGTCTATGCACCTTGTGGCATGCAGCTTGAGGCCATGTTATTGACACCAGGTATACATCCCAGTGACACCCTTATGGAGGGTGTCTGTATCAGCTGGTGAATCAATCATGGCCCCTAGTTTGCAGTCGTCTGCAAACCTATTCAGGGTAAGTCCTTCTGTGCTAGCCGGTACCTCAGAGTAGCATATACCGAACATGTGGGGCCCTATGACCAAGGACTGGGGGATGCCAATTGTAACTGATTTACAGTAGGAACTAGGGTATGCTACCCTCACTGTGTGGGTTCTGTCCGTGAGCCACTTTGCATAATATCTCGTGATGTAGGGGTTGATTTGCAGGTGGATGTGTATGTTGACAATACCAGAATGGGGAACGGTGTTGAAAGCCTTTGAGAGGACAAGGTAGGCTGTGTGGACCTCCTTACCCTCATCTACTGCCTTGGTAACTGTCTCAAAGGACTCCGCCAGGTTTAGGAGGCATGGTCTGACCCTAACAAATCCAAACTGGGTGGGATCAAAGGTTTGGAGGCCACCAATGTCTCTGTGAATGAGATCCATGATGATGTGCTCCATAGCATTGCAGAACAGTTTAGTCAGGCGTATAGGGCAATAGTTACCCTGAGCCATTGTGGTGCCACCTTTGTGGAGTGTGATAACTGTTGCTGTTTGTCGTTCAGGGGCCACAATGCCTGATGCAAGGCTATTAGTGAATATGGTGGGGAACCATTTCATTCTGAAGTTCGTGGAAATCGCAGCGTGGGATGTTATACCGTCACATGGATTCTGTGTTCCTGGCTTTAGAGAGTGCAGCTTTGAACTGCATAGTTGTGATTGCAGGGACTCTGCATTGTTCCTGTATAGATATGGGCCCTTTAGGGTGTGAAAGGGGTGTAAAGTTAGCACTGAACCTATCTGCCAGAATGATGCCAATATCAGTCGGTTCTGTAATGTTTGTGCCTAACTGCTGTATGTCAGAGCAGATGTGGGTATCGGTTCTGCAATGTTCGTGCCTAACTGCTGTATGTCAGAGCAGATGTGGGTATCACCATCGAGAGTAGTGACATACCTCTAGAACGCTTTGTGGTAGTCCTTGGAATGAGTCGCGGTAATGTTTACGTAGCTAGCTAAGGAGGATGTGATAAGGGATCTCAGATTCCTACTGAGGGTGACCATTCATGGGATTGTACTCTACTTTGCAACAGTCTCCTCCTTCTGTTGTACATTATGTCCATGGCAGTGGACCACCAGAGTGACGTCCATTTTCTGGTGGGTACCATCATGGCTCTGTTTGGGATAGCATGATCCATGCCGTCGTGTAAGTGCTAATTAAGTGCAGTTGTGTATGATTCAGCGGTTGTAACTGTATCGTCCATCTGCACGGGTGTCATGACGTTTACTACTGCTGTCATAAGAAGCCTGAAGTTGGCTTTGTAGAAATATTGTACTTTTTCCATAAAGGGTGTGGTGCCAGGATGTGGATAATAAGGGTGATTAGTGTACATTTGGATCTGACCAACGAAGAGATAACCCCAGGTGTGGAACACCAGTCACACATGTTGGTAATGACCCAGTCTAAGATATTGTTGGCCCTGGTGGTGGTGTGGATAGGTTGATCCAGCCGACTGGAGGTTATGAATCCTATAAAGTGTTGGCCTAATGTGTCGGTGCATGAGTTGGTATCCCAGTTAATGGTGGGGTAGTGTCTGTCGCACATCAGTAGTTTCTGTTTGAACCCTACTTTCCAGTACAGCAAGAAGTGAGGACCGTTAACTGTGGGGTATGGTGTGGAATCTGTAGCAAGCTACAATTTGTATAGTAGTTATGGCCAGAGTTAGTTGCACTTGGATTACCTCTGATGCATTGTGCTAAGCAACCAGCCTGGAGGTGTGGATATCCTTGGGAAATATGGACACACCTCCACCGTGGGTGTTCCAGTCCTGGTTACATGACTGAAAGGTGTGGTATCAGTAATAGCCTGTTAGTGCAGGGGTGCTCTCAGGAGCCTAGAAGCAGGTCCCAGTCACTGCACAGATATCAAAGTGGTCCATTACAAGGAGTGCCTCAGGTGAGTGCATTTGAGATGAAGAAGTCAAGCATTGAGTAGCATTACCCTCAGGTTTTGCTTGCCTGTTCCTGTTATGGTGGTGAATATGTTATTTGAACTGTGCCTAAAACAGGCACTATAGGAGCAGCAAGAGTCTTCAACATTATCCGTAATCCCAGGACCGACAGGTGCAGGCCATCTGTGCCAAAGCATTGTGTTCTGTCGACCATGTTATTCAAAGCAGACAGATACTGGATACCCTTGGAATGACACCAGAAGCATAGCCAATTGCTGAAGTAAATAATTCAGTCCTTGTACTGCGTTATCAGTCTGGATGAATGCCGAACGTTTCTCAGGGCTAGGGGGACACCTGCCTGGGCTACAAGATTGGAGAGCTATTCCATGTCTCTGTACATGTAGTCCAGGAAGTTACATCTCAGGGCATTCACACTAACATGGAGAATAACACAATCATATTGTACCTGTTGAGGAGTGACCTGAGTGCATAGGTTATGTTGTGGATCCTGCTACCTGACAGCCAGCTGAAAGTAACTATCACCTTGTGTAGCCTGTTGAGTGGGACATCAGTGTGACTGCCTATAGAGTCACCTATGACTAGTGTGTTGGGTACGTTATATTGCCCTATTGGCTGTGGTTGATGGGCACACTGAGTCTGTGGGCTATAAATAATTGGTGTTGTGTTGGGTGATGGGGGCTGCCTGCATTTCTGCTTTGGAGTTCTCTGTTGCCTAGACAGAGTAGTATTGAGAGGATCCACAAATGTAGTCTTACTATGTGTGGCCTAT
Organism: Protopterus annectens; assembly: GCF_019279795.1. Classification (NCBI taxonomy): domain Eukaryota; kingdom Metazoa; phylum Chordata; order Ceratodontiformes; family Protopteridae; genus Protopterus; species Protopterus annectens. Next base: position 473,371,951 of record NC_056747.1, on the reverse strand, counting down.
GGTGGTGGAGATCTAGTGAGACTATGTGATGAGTGTGGTGTGGTGCAAATGTTTAACATCCCCACATGATTGTCAGGTTCAGTCTGGGTTGGAGAGAGCTTTACCTCCAGCATGGCTAGATATGTGCATCTCCCACAGGTTGTAGTGCAGTATGTTAGGAGGGGAGTAATGACTGTGTACACAAGACAATTTCTATATTGCCTCATGATGCCCATATTCATCATATAGACAGGCGATAACACTGGGAATTGACAGTTGGACATGCCTAAATATTTAACTATTTCCCACTAGATATGTGAGGAAAGTGTGTACAACAGCTGTTTTACTCTAAGCAAGTGGCAAATGTAAGTACAAACAGTGTTTACCTGTAGGTAATGAGGAGGATTGAGTGCTATAGTAATTCGTAGCTGATGAAGTGCTTACATGTTCTGAACAAGTGCTGAGCATGAATAAGCAATACAGATAGGGTGACGGATAACATAAACACACTGCTCCCCCAACAGGTACACAATCACATATCCATGAACACTACAGAGCCCCTGTAACCATAACTATGATGGTACAAGGTGCACTCAGTCTGCATGGGACCTGTCCACATCCCTGGTTGTATCATACACATATGGCAAAACAGTTTGCTCTACACATACACATCATGTAAAACATAGCTTCACGTCAGTCTGTAAAAACACTGAATGGTGCACACCAACAGTTATCACAACCCACAAAGTGGAGACACCACTCATAATGGGAGGCACTGCACTACTACCCTGCTGAGTCTGGTCTGAAAGTCCATGAACCTTAATCAACGTATATGTTGTTGGCAGTACAGATGTAGATGACAGTACGGATGATTTCACACTGCATATCATACCTGTAACAGGTCATAGGACATCATCACCTATACTGTGTTCCACCTACACTCAGTATACTAGATGTACCTTTGTATGTCACAGGAGTGTTCTGCCAGTGGACTGTTGACAGAACCAACACTACAAAAGGTGTCTGAGTAATATGTGCATATCACACCAGTGGCAGCTACAGTAAAACAGAGTTAATTCGTTGTACTCCCCCTCATTGTAGCCTATACCACACAGACAAATGGGAGGCATCTGCCTGTGTAAGTATGTGAATGGCTATGACCTAGGAGCAATAGCTGACTCAGTGTTGTGGACAACCTACAGAATGGGCTTTGTGGGTGAGGTGTGTGACATATGTGCATAATCTGACAGCTGCATATTACATTGTCACCACTAGGTTAATAACCCTGTACCCATGAACTACCACCTAGGCAGCGGTCAACATAATGGACACTGTGTGTAAGGGATGGTGCTGTGCAGTTTACCTCCCTGAGCTAGTGACGTCACCAAGCCTATTAGATAGTCATAAGAGGTAACCCTAGTCATGACAGGGTGCCAGCCATAAACATGGAGATCATTGTACAGCCATACTCATCACTCAAGTGGCCAACATCGGATCACATATCACCTTTAAGGGGTATTGCCCATGTTTGGATGGGTGACACCAGCCTACACAATCCTCATCGCCACTATGTAGCATGATTCCTACCCTGCATAAAGATATGTGATGTTGGACATGCTACACGTACATATCTGATCTGAAATACATATGTCATGGACATCCACCTTCCTAGTACAAGGATCGCCACATGCTGGACAGATCCTTGTGCCATACACATTACATACTCCTGTCATACTATGCAACCCTGTGCAGGAAAGCTGCACATTTCACCTCTGTCAGATATGGTGTGATGACTGCATGGTAGATGTATCATTAACCGTCTGCATCAGTTATGTGACACTGGTTCACCTGGCGCCGGAAACATGGCTGTCAGCTACACCTAGAAAACCTTACATCCTACGCTCATACATGGCCCAGGGCATACAGACTACTACATGACCTTGGCCGTACATGCTATAGTTGATAACCATCCCTGCAAATACCATCCAGCTAGCCATTGTCCCATGTGTATCACATGTGCAACACAGGCGATACATGGCAGGATGTTGAACTGCTGTACAGTGCCGTGTAGATGTACATGGCAAAACACATGCATGTAAAGGCTTCCATGTGCATGTCTGCATTGTCACAGGTCATGTCTGTTAAGGCAGTGTTATGTGTTGATATGTGACATATACACAGCATCAAGGTCGACAGCATTAATGTGGACACATCCAGGCATGTACTGATAGGTAAGAACACCAGTACAGGCAAACAGACATGCCCACATCAAGACAGCATCCACATGGAGTATGAGCAATGTAATCAGGTGACACACATATATGGTTATAATATCTAATCCCCATTGGGTGTCACATGTGTGTGACACAAACCTGTCAGTGGTGTCAGTGTCATGAAGATTTGCAAAGACAACTGTAATAAATGTGATACACATGTATGTGCAGCTGTATCTCTGTTCATCTCTGAGATACTGTGACCTGTCGCCATCATTATGTCTTCCAGATATGCCATGAGCAAGGCTCCCAACCTATACCCGCTTGGAGGATGAGGCCCTTATACCTTACTTCCAAGACAACTATGATGTCTTGTTTAGCCATGTGCCACAGCATGCACAGCAGCGTGATGACCTGTGGCAGGAACTTCGCAGGAGGGTTAATGATGTGGGTGGCCATAACCACACATACCAGCAGGTGCACAGACACTGTATGGACCTGATCAGACGTGCGGAACAGCATGCAAATCCAATCGTCAAGGAACAAGGTGCAACAGGTGGTGGGCCACCAACCCAGCCCCCACTCACATGTACTGAGGAGCTACTGGCCAACCTAGGGACACCATCAGACCAGCATCCACAAACCCTTGCTGCTATCGTAGAGGTGGGAGTCTCTCAACCACTGAGCCTGGAGTTGCCTGGTAAGTCACTACTGCACATATAACTATTATATCCCATATACTTGTATGTGTCATTGTACAATATGTAATGTAGCATCATATGCAAGGCATGTATACACACATGCCGCATACTATAGTATGCTACTCTGTGTATGCACACATGTGTATACTCCATAGCATATCCTATTGTACTGGCGAATGTGTTAACATGCACATTGCACTCTGTAGCTGTCATACAGTCGTGGATAATGATCATACTGCTGTGTCACCCCTATACAGGTACCTCTGGCATTCCGCAGAGACAGCAGGCCATTGCAGGTGAGACAGTTATAAGTATCAGGCATGTTAATGCACAGATCTATTCACCATGTGGCCAGTTAACACATGCACACATAATGTATGGTCCGGTCACAATATACAGGTCACATCTTGCTACCCATGTGCAATACTTACAAACTAAGTGAAACACTGACATGAAACCTCAGAAACTGTCATTGCTAGATGTGTGGACAGCTGTGCATACAACGGTGGAGGTGTTGTTCAATGTAGGAATATGTACTATACATTATAACTACACATGTGGGGTACACAAACAGTACTACACAGTGAGCTGGAGTATGGGCAGCCCACAGGATTCACCATTGTGGAATATGCCACTGCAATGGGTGCACACATTGTGATGTGCCATCTGACATGTCCATGACATATAGTGGTCCGGCTGCAACATTGTCTCACTATCCCATAAAACATACCCCACATACCAAACATACAACCCTTTGTCTGCATAACCATGTGGACAGTGGAGTATCTGACATCTATGGGTGTATGTCATATGGGACAACACACACATGTGAGATAGATGGCCATCACAACTGTTTGGCCAACACATGTTCACACATGGCCATGGAGGATGGCCAGAGACATGTAACAACACACAGTAGATGTGATGTGTTTGTGTGTACACCCTGTTGTACATTGGCTACACATGGTCCAACTATAGCTTCTGTTGAATGGTTATATTGCAGATGTGGAACACTGGACATCCTACAAGCCTGTGCACAGCTTGTGGAGGTGTAACTTCATTCAACCACATAAGATGTGTTGAACATCATGACTGTGTCACAGCATGACAGTAGTCACCTGTACAGCATCCACATACATACACAGAGAACCACATCAGGCCACAGATACAGTACATTTCCCTTGCTGCTGTTGGACATCACTGTCAGCTGTGCATCTCATGTGTGTGGTACACAAATATCATGTGGGACATGGTGTATTGACAAGTCTGCCATGTGTGGACATGGTTGCCAGGCAGCTAAAATATGTTTGCAGATGTGCAGGGGTGTCATCTGTATGCCCTTCGGTGACCTGTGTCACACATTACACATCATGGTTTACTGTGTATACACCTCAGTGACGTGGGTCACAATCCACAGTATATATGTATTGTGCATGCAGACAGTCATGGCTATACACCGTGTGTAATCCACACTGTATAGCAATAGAGACGCTTCATGATTCCATGCAATGGCACTGTGTCTGTACTTCACACTGTATAGCAATATAGATGCCTCATAATACCCTTCAATGGTCATGCACATCTGCTAAAAGTGCATTTTATCTGTAGGCATACAGCCAACACTGCAATGTGACACCATTACACCACTGTACATGTGACAGGACACCATTGTGTCAAACATGTATGCATGTCAATGCACACATCAGCAGATTACATGTCATACTACATGTTAATGTCAAGGTCATATGCCACACATCAGCCATGTGTACTGTTAACCTGTGCTGGTCCACATGGTTCACAAGTTGATACTAGGCTATCTGCCCTAGGGCATTTATAAGCCTAGCCAGAGTGTGTTTGGCTTTCGCCATCCCTTTTAGATTAGTTGACTGTGCCTCTGTATAGTAGGTCACAGAAGTTAGCCCTTTTAAGGTTAGTTTACTATACCTCTGTCAAGCAGGGACACAGAAGAGATCCCAGGAGTAAACTTACTATCTACCATCCACTCGTCAAGATTTCTCTTGAAGAGGGTCAGTGAGGGGCTCTGCCTAACATGGATTGGGATTTTGTTCCAGAGTGAGGGGAGCCTCTGGGATATGAATCTGTCTCTCCAGCATGTCCTATTTATTTCTGTGCTGAGGTTCAAGTCCCTGGAGCGTGTAGCTCTAAGGGATTTGGATTTCCTGAGGTGAAGCATGTCCATTAATTATGGGTTGGACATGGCTTTATACGTCAGACACAGATTGCCTCTGAGTAGTCGGTACACAACTGAGTAGAGCTGGAGTTTCTTTAGCCAAGCTGCATAGGGCATCTGTTTGAGCCCCTTGATCCTCTTGGTGAGGTATTTTTGGGGTCTTTCCAGTTGCTGCAGGTGTCGGGTAAAGTATATCCCAAATGGGGCATTGTATTCAATTATGGGCCTGATAAGTGATGAGTAGAGGGGCACAATGACCTCTCTTGATCTAGATGTGAATCCTTTCATGATAAGGTGGGCTATATAGAAGGTCTTTCTAACCACTTTGGCAAAGTGATTGTCAAAGGAGAGATTGCTATCTACTTGGGTCCCCAAGTCGCTAATTACTTCTTCCGTACTTAATGGATTACCACCTATGTGGTAATTTGTGGGCACTTTGTTTTTCCCAAAGGGGATGACTATGCACTTTTTGGCATTTAGCTTTAGGCCATGACTCTGGCACCAGTTATCCATCTCTGTGAGACCCTTTTGGAGGATGCTTGTGTCAGCCAGAGAGTCGATTATGGCACCCAGTTTGCAGTCATCTGCGAACTTGGTCAGCCATAGTCCACCCATGTTAGCCTGTACCTCTGAGAAATATATACTGAACAAGAGAGGTCCCAGGACTGAGCCTTGTGGGATGCCACTTGTAACTGGTTTAGAGGCTGACATGGCACCTGCTATTCTGACCATGTGGGTTCTATTCCTGAGCCAGTTTGCAACCCATCTTGTGAAATAGGGGTTGATATTTAAGCTGGTGAGCTTATTTATGATGCCCAAGTGGGGTATTGTGTCGAAGGCTTTTGCGAGGTCCAGGTAGGCTGTGTGGACTACCTTCCCTTCATCTATGGCTTTGGTAACTGTTTCAAAGAAGTCAACCAGGTTCAAGAGGCAAGATCTGCCCTTAACAAAGCCGAATTTGGCAGGATCCAGTGTCTGGAGGTTCCCAATGTCTTTGTTTATGATTTCCATGATGATACGCTCCATAGATTTGCAGACCAGGCTAGTCAGGCATATAGGGCGATAGTTTCCGGGGTCTGTTGTGGCACCTCCTTTGTGGAGTGGGACCACTGTTGCTGTACGCCATTCCTTTGGTACATATCCTGTAATAAGGCTGAGATTGAACAGTGACTTTATATGAGGGTTTAGTTCTTCTTGGAGCTCGTGTAAGACACAGCCCGGGACACGTCTGGTCCCATTGATGCTGTGTTTTTTGCTTTGGAGAGGGCAGCTCTCACCTGTGCATCTGTGATCTCAGGAAGGCTACACTCTGTTGGGATAGACATTTGCTCTTTTTGGGGGAAGGGGGGGGAGAAGTTTGCACTGAACCTTTCTGCCAGGATGTTGGCAATGTCTGTGGGTTCAGTGTATTTTTTGTCATTTTGCACCAACTCAGAGCACATCTGGGAGTTGCCTCCCAGATTTCTGACATAACTAAAGAAGGCCTTGTGATTATCTTTAGTGTCTTGTGCAATTTTTCTTTCGAAGCTGGCCTTAGATGGTTTTATGAGGGATCGTAGTTTCTTGCTAGTACTGATCAGAGACGCCTTCCCTTTTTGGGATTTTGCTCTATCATGTAGTAGCTTTCCCCTTCTGTTGTATAGCTTATTTATGGCTGGGGTCCACCAGACAGGTCTCCTGCCTTTGGAGGAGTGAGTCTTGGTTTTATTTGGGATAGCATGCTCCATGCATTCCTGTAGGTGTCCATAGAATGATTTTGTAAAGGATTCTGCACTTTGGGCTGTATTTTCCACTGGCCCAGGGGCTTTGAAGGATTCCACCTCGGTTTTGAGAAGTGTGAAGTTTGCTTTTGAGAAGTTCTTCATCGTGATTTCCTTGGCTAGGGGTGGGGACAGAATATGGATGTCCAGTGAGATTAGTTTATGGTCTGATCTTACCAATGAGCGGTATACCTCTGGTGTGGAACATAGAGACCCCATGTTGGTGATGACCAGATCCAATATGTTTTCCCCTCTTGTGGGAGTGGTGACCAATTGTTCCATAGCATTTGAGTTTATAAATTCTAGGAACCATTGGGAGAGGGTGTTTGGGCTTGAGTAGTTTTCCCAATCAATGTTTGGGTAGTTGAAGTCACCCAATATAATGGTGTTTGGAGAGACCTTCACATTCTCCAGTGTTCTCAGGAAAGCCGAGTGAGGTTCCTGTGTTTGGGAGCATGGTCTGTAGCAGGCTACAAACTGAAAGGCAGTTTTGCCCACTGTTAGTTGCACATGGATGGTCTCTGATGCTTTGTGCAGTGCCACTAACCAGGAGGTGTGGGTATCTTTGATAAATATGGATACTCCCCCTCCTTTTGTAGTTCGGTCCGAGTTTTGGGGCCAGAAAGCATGGTATGAAGTATAACCTGTTAGTGCTGTGGTGCTCTCGGGAGCCTTGAACCAGGTTTTTGTTACTGCACAGATATCGATATTCTCCATACTGAGGAGAGTCTCGAGTGCATGCATCTTGAGGTTTAGACTTCTGTCATTGAGCAGCATTACCCTTAGTTTTTTTTTTTTCTTTGTGTTGTCTATGGAGGTGGGTTTGTCTTTTGAGCCTTGCCTAAAAAGGCACTATGGGGGAGGCAAGAGCCTTTGCCAGTATTTGAAAACCCAGGGGTGACAGGTGCAAGCCGTCCCTAGCAAAGCAACATGGCTTGTCGAGCATGTCATCCCAGGCTGACAGACACTGGATCCCATTTGAATGACACCAATACTTTAGCCAATTGTTAAAATTGATCATTTTGTCTTTATACTGTGGCATCTTTCTTGGTGAGGGTAAGATGCTACTCAAGGTCAGGGTCATACCAGCCTGGGCTACATGATCAAAGTGCTCCTCTATGTCTTTTTTCATGTAGTCCAGGGAGGTACGTCTCAGGTCATTCACACCAGCATGGACAATGACGGAGTCATATTTGTACTTGCTTTGGAGTGACCTGAGTGCTTGTGTTAGGTGGTGGATTCTGGCACCCAACAGGCAGCTCACAGTGACCTTCTCCTTGTTCAGCCTGAGTGGGACATCAGTATGTCTGACAATAGAGTCACCTATTACAAGTGTATTAGGTGTGTTGTTTAGTCTTAAGGGCTGTGACTGTGTGGCACACTGACTTTGTGAGCTATGTGCTATGTGGGTATTGTTTTGTAGTAGGGGTTGCTTGGATATCTGCTTTGGAGGTCTCTGCTGCTTAAGCAGATTTTTATTTAGAGCCTCCGAGTATGTTTTTGTGTGTTTATGTGTGTGGTTTGCTGATGCGACAGGTCTATGTGAGACTGGATTTGTGGTGTGTGTGGTTACCTTCTCCTCCTGACAGGCTGTGCCAGTACTGGGTTGAGAGAGCTTAGCCTCCAGTTTGGCTATATAGTTGCATCTCTCACATATATTTGAGCTTGTTGGGAGGAGGAGAAGGTGGTCTGTATACATAAGGCAGTTGTAACATTGCCTCAAGATTCCCAGATTCACCAGATGGACTGGAGAGTAAACCCGAAACTGACCTTTGGACATGCCTGAATAATATAGGGAACTACTTATTGACTGATTAGAAAGAACCAATAGGGAGCAAGTGCTTAAAAGGAGTATAAGGATGTAGTGCTTAAGTTTATTAGTGTTTACCTATGAGATTACTTGTACAATCAAGTGCAGGGCTTTAGAATGAAAATAGAGTGCTTGTTTTGAGATTTAGAGCAATTCTAAGGGAAAAAGTGAAGAGGAGACTTTGTGGAGCCGGGAATATTTTAAACCTGTTTAAGCGGCGCTGCCCGACGCTGCTCTGTGTGCAAGACTGCGCAAGAGAGTTGCAGGGTTTTAAGAGAGAGAGATCAAGGAGTATGGAATTGACCCAAAATGGCCAATAAAACTACAGCTTCTAGGTAGTAACCACTCCTACAGGGACAGGCTGGCTGCTCAGTGTTAACCACTGCCACTGGTGAACACAGAGACTTTCCTTTAGCCCAAGCAAGCACTGGCCTCCAAGTAACTTACAAACAGTTCAAAACAGCAAATCTGTAACTGAACTTTCTTAAATTTCAGAAAGTGGGAAAAAAGCAAGAATTTTTTTTTTTTTTTTAGTTTAAAGGTAGCAGAGATACACAAGTAGCAAAATAGTCAGAACAGTGCAATAAATGACCCCACACTTGAGTGCTAGGCCAGAGTCAGGTAAAATGCAATTTTAAGAAAACTGATTTTAAATTAAGTGCAACACAGGAAATGCAGTAAACAGGCTCTAGATGTGTTCTAAATACTGTTTCTAATACAGATATCAACTTTAGCAAGCCGGAAAACGCCGAAAAGTAGGTGGCAAAGCAGTCATTTTAAACAAAAAATCAGAAGAAAATACTTAAAATCTCAAAAGTGGCTCCTTTGTAACACAGGGATGCATGCTTACTACCACAATTGTGTGAAATGCATGGCTTCTGCTATGACACATGCTTGCTGTTGTGTGCAACCCAGGTATGTATGATAACTACCACTATTATTGTCTGAGCTGCATGCCGTCTGCTGTATCACATGCATGTTGCATGCCTTCTGTCAAATCACATGCATGGTGTGTGTGTGTCTGTCTGCATTGTAATGTAGAGTCTTTGTTTGCCTTCACAGGTGATGTAGGTGAGTTACCCTCTGATGTTAGTGTCCCCACAGACTCTAGCAGTGATGATGAACATATGCTTGAGGCACAGGCAGGGTTGTCAGGGGATAAATCTGTGCCATTGGTTGCCATTCCACCTATATCCCCCTCATCCCCGCACACAGATCTCATGCCAACACATACCCCATCACCAGTGGCCATAGAGGAAGGACAGTTAGCATGTGGTAGCTTGGAACAGGAATGTGTGGTGGCTACGCAAGGTGTGTATTCACACCATGGTGTCAGTCAAATGACTGGAGATGGGCCACACAGGCATGTGGCCAGTGCTGCTCATAGGAGGACCTCTGGCCAACATGCCCCTGCAGGACAGAGCACAGCAGCTAGTGTCACCAGACTCATGTTTCAGACTGTAATGGCAGCACAGGCATGTGCCGAATGGCAGAACAGAGAAGGGTAGAGGCTTCAGAGGGCTGCTATCCGTTCTTTAAATGACAACATCCAGGCACTGGCAAATGCTCAACAGCAGATTGCTGATGTTTTGGACAGACGATTGGGTGACATGGTTGGAATCCTTGACCGTGGCATGATAACCCGCGAGTGTGAGCTGTCTGTGGTGGAACATCTGGTAGGAGTGAGGCATAGGGCACGTGGATGTAGGCCAGCTACGTCACCTGGTGCAGGTCTACGTGAACGAGCTACCTCACATGCCCGCTCCCATAGTGGCGGTAGCAGCAGCAGTGCTGCGCTGTCCACAATAGGACACAGCAGGCCACATGGACGTGGCCCTGGATAGTCCCAACGGGAACACAGTTTCAGTGGACATGTGTCATCAGACAGTACCCAATCTGCACCTCTGCCTGGTAGTGCCCATGCAACCCCTGGCAGGCACAGGTCACGTGGCCATGGCCGGACACCGTGAGCTGTAAAACCTGGTCTGTACAGTCTGTAGCTGTCAATAATACCCCTGTGTAGGCCAGACATATGGCAGAACTGTGTGCACACATACATGCACTCACCACAAACATCTGTAGAGCACCGCAACACTGACATGCATAACAACCACACATGGCCAATTTGATCACAGGCCCTAACCCACACACATGATGTCATCCACTGGTGCAGCCTAGGCCCCGGCAAACATTATCACCCTGTGCATATGACGATGCCTGTGCCACATCTCTGTCATCCACACCATCGGTGCAGGGACATGCTCATATGGTTTGATGCACAGGGTGAACAGAATAGGGAGATAAGTGTAGATTACAATTGTTGTGTACTGTTGACATGCAGCAGACATACCATGTAGTACAAGTTTAGAATGCATTGTTTTCTGTTCACAGTATGTGTCTTTGTAACAACAGTAACAGCATGTTGGTAATGATGTCCTGCTTCCCTCCTTCAGGTCTAATTGCATGTGCCATTGAGTACCAGTGTTTGCAGTTTCCCATGTGTAAATGTGGACTACTCACAGGCATGTATAGCAATGCCATACAAGCATGCTATTCGTAGCTTCAACCTCACTGTTAGAAAGGCTGACATTCCAAAGATGTCTACACATCTACTGATCCAGCGGCATGGGAGCTGTGTACTAAGCTACAGTGGCTAGAGACGTGACATCCATACCGGGTGACATCACAGGTACAGTTACATGGGGTGGGGAGTTTACATAGCGGTGTAGCTGATGACAAGGGTAGAGGCCAGTTGATAGCTTGAGGCCTCACTGGGTAGCAGTAATACACATTCACATTACAGGATGAGAACACACACACACACAGGTATTCGCACACATGTATTCAGACACAGTAACATGCCCACACTCACGGGGTTGACGACACTGTAAGACATGCACACACACACACACACACACACACACACACACACACACACACACACACACACTTGATAGTGTTGAGGTGAGGACTCCTGCCTATGTGGTAATCACCATTACAGTACTGTGCACCCACATGACGTGACACAGAGAATGAACATGTACAGGTAGTCAGTAATGCCTAAGATCGACGGCATCAACAGGGTAGTAGATTGCATTACCTGGAGGGGTTAGGGGTCCTATCTGTTCACTATGGTAACATACATCCTCACTCCATGGACCACACAGCCATACATACATACACACACACTGTGGAGTCCACAATTGAATGTACCTATGTCACGCACATACAGATAGCTCACATGTGTGTGATACACACTCCACCCCTGCCTATGTCTTGCTTTCTACACTGCAGTATGTGCAGACCTCTACAACAGTGTACAGGGGTGTGAGTAACAATTGGGATGTATTCCCCACCATACGTGGCATATATGGACACACAAGCAAACACACATGGCAGTACTGTGAATCAAACACCTGCTATCTTATGATACGTATGACAGACATGCAGCAGTATTGCCCGCATTACAATGTGTACTGATGCTACCTTTGGCAATTGTGCTGATATATGCTCACGGGAGGTCTTAAGTGTTACAGGTGTCAAGCGATTTACAGTCAGTGGCACCCTGACCGCTGTGTAGGTTGTATGTCTTCCCCTTAATTAACAGAAACATAGCTTAGTGTTTGCACATGCTATGGTAGGACAGCTTGTGATACACCTGTGAGCTGTCTTCAGCAAACATTCATCTGCAAAGATGGCCCACCACTTTATGTCTACACATCCATCCATACCTGATGTACATCTTACCGTACTGTCAGTATTTCACCATATACTGTTGGCAGTGATGGGGCTGCATTGCAACTGCATGTTGTAGTAAGACACAGATCACCTGCAAACATCAGCTACTACACATGCATGGTAGCTGAACGCACACCACTACATGTACATGTGTGTAGGTCCTACATTCCTGTCATTTAGCCATGTTTGTAGGCATTGCAATTGGGGGACATGTGTGATGACATGCATGACACATAGACTGTTGTATGATATGGTAGTTGTCATGGGTAACTAGTAGAGAGGGAATGTTAACTCAGTCAACATTGCTATCACACCTTATGTACTGTTAGCATTCAACAGCCATTGACCTACCTTCCATGTGCATGTGTGTAATTGCTGTAGCCACCTGTCTGCAAAAAGGACAGCAACAGCTATGCTATGTACATATGTGTTGTGTGTGTGTGTGGGGCAGGTACATGTATGTCATATCCAAACACGAGGATGTTTACTGGTGTACAGCAACAGTCATCTGTTACAGCTGTATATGACCCAGGGCCCCTGTTATGTGTACAGCTGACCTGGTTACAAACAGTGGTATCATTGCATTACATAACACATGTTGCAATTGTGTCAGTACATGGGTAGTCTGCACAGTTGCTGTAGAGCTAGATACAGTCCACTGGTCATGGGTCACATAGTGTTGTACTAATATATGCTCTACCACATGCATGGATGTGTGTTGCTGGTCCAAGGACATGGTGATGCTTGAGGGCTACATCCTGGAATGTGGCTTTTGACACTGTGATCTGCACCTGACACATCTGGGATGCCTTTTGAGGGTGTACTGGTCAGTACATGTGAGTGGCCTTCATGTACGTGGGGACACCACCACCTGGAGCGGTCCATAACGGTGTTATGGGCCACATGTCTGTATCCAAGGTATATGGTGGTAGTGCTATTGTGCACAACTGAGCCTTCAGCCAGGTGTTCCTCACTGCACAGATGTCAGTATTCCCCATTGTTGGATCTACATTGGCAGCTGTGATTACGAATGCTACACATCTAGCACTGTTTAGCATACACATACAATGCAGTTGTCCTCTAGGTGTCAGGGTGTTAACCTGGTCTCAGGACATTCGTATATGAATGGCACTATATGGGCAAAGTAGCCACTCCTGGCAGGACATCACCACAGGTGGTATTAGTGTGCCAGGTTTAAATTGGTACATCTAAGGTGATGGACAGCAGCAGACGTTGTGTAGAAGACCGGTGTCAGATATATGTAGTGCAGTGTTCATGCAAACAATGACCACTATTGACACCACTGTGCCCTTCCGTGTTTAGAATCAGAGTGCATACAAAACAGCCCTTTGCTACTAAGTGTGTGAACATGCCAAGTATGACGTTGTGTAGATGGATACATAGTGCATTCCAAACGGCCATGTGCTACTAAGTGTGTGAGCATGCCCAGTGACATCTTGTGTCTGTTATGTGCCTCTGTGTTTGGGCATGACCATTGTAAACCTGTATAGCGATAGTGGCCGTCCAGGCAACAGATGGCCATACCCCACTTCAGGATGGATTCCTACATTGAACACACTGGTTCACAGGTATGTACATCGTAACTGCCAGCATCCATGTCGATGTCCGCATTCCTAGAAGGTCATATTGACAGTCTTGAAAGGTGTAGTGTCGGTGGTGTGGCTCGTATCTATGTAGTATTGTAATAGTGGTCCGTAGATAGGCAGTTGCCCTGATCACACCACTGGTGTGTGTTTGTCTCCGTCTGCCTGGGGACAGTAATATGCTTTTAGACTGCTCACACTCCATACAATCCCTATCGGCATCTTTTCCATTGCTGATGATGTCACCCACCTAGAAGTATGCCTCTGGGAGTGCTGTGCCCCAGCAATCTCGGTAGCGAGTTCTGTAACTGCGTAATGCTGTAGTGTGATAAGGTAGTTAGATCTGTGTTCTAATCCCAGCCATGCCAACTGTGTGTGTGTGTTTCCATCCGCCTGGAGACAGAATAATGCTTTTAGACTGCTCACACTCCATACAATCCCTATTGGCGTCTTTTCCATTGCTGATGATGTCACCCACCTAGAAGTATGCCTCTGGGAGTGCTATGTCCCAGTAATCTCGGTAGCACGTTCTGTAACTGCGTAATGCTGTAGTGTGATAAGGTAGTTAGGTCTGTGTTCTAATACCAGCCATGCCAACTGTGTGTGTGTGTGTGTGTGTGTATGTGTGTTTCCGTCTGCTTGGGGACAGAATAATGCTTTTAGACTGCTCGCACTTCATACAATCCCTATTGGCATCTTTTCCATTGCTGATGATGTCACCCACCTAGAATTATGCCTCTGGGAGTGCTGTGTCCCAGTAATCTCGGTAGTGCGTTCTGTAACTGCGTAATGCTGTAGTGTGATAAGGTAGTTAGGTCTGTGTTCTAATTCCAGCCATGCCAACTGTGTGTGTGTTTCTGTCTGCCTGGGGACAAAATAATGCTTTTAGACTACTAACACTCCATACAATCCCTATCGGCGTCTTTTCCATTGCTGATGATGTCACCCACCTAGAAGTATGCCTCTGGGAGTGCTGTGTCCCAGTAATCTCGGTAGCGCATTCTGTAACTGCGTAATGCTGTAGTGTGATAGAATAGACAGGTAGGTTTTCTATTCCAAGGCATGACAGGTGTGTGTATTTGACAGTCATATCCTATGTGTTGTTATCTGTGAGTGGCTATCTCAAGGATGTGTTGAGCGTGTTTTGTTGTTTTCCTATATAGTGTCCATAAATGTCACAATCGCCCAAGAGACTGGGTTGGCAAGATATACACATACATTCGCCAATAGGTCTGGTGAGTAAATGTCAGCAGCCCTAATCTTACCCTTAACACAGTCTGAACCCGTGTGATGCAATGAAACACACTTGCCTTGATAGTAACACCAGTACATAATGCAGGAGGTGCATGTGGTTTCCTTTTCATTCTTGTCTAATGCTTTGGTGTCACGTGGTCTGCTGTTGTGATATATATTCTATATCTATGTATGTGTGTGTATATGTGTGTGTGTGTGTGTGTGTGTATATATACATATATATATATATATATATATATATATATATATGTGTGTGTGTGTGTGTGTGTGTGTGTGGACATTAGCACACATAAATCTACATAATGGAATACATCTCCTATACTGTTGAATGCCTGTGCTGGATGAGCTGTACGTGATCACCTCAGATGTATGTATATCTACCATGGCTTAGTGGTAAAGCACATAGTCTGTGGTGTGCAGGGTCCCAATTTCGAGGCGTGTAGAGACTGGTTATTTTGTTGCTGGGAAGAACAAGGGACATTGAATATGGTGATAGTAAGGCGCTTTTAACCAGTTGTGTGCGGATCTGTACAACAGTAAGCAGTGGTTATTATTTTGGAGGCTCAGTATGGGTCATGTAACTATGCATTAGAAGACAATACTATACAAACGAGGTGGAAAATAGTGAATCCCATTTATCCCCAGGGTGTGATGCAGATCCCAAGAGTGTATGTGTATAGATAGCCGGGTGCAGGACTCGAATATAGGTGAAAGCATGGGGGGGTGTCAGGCATACTGTACATACACTGGAGCCCTGTGTCTCGGGATTGCTCCTGCCTTAGCATGCCTAAGCTAGGGGTGTGACTATACTGGCCTAGTGCAATTAGGAGGGACAACAGCAGTAGGAGAGTAGTCAAGGTGAACAAGCTGGGCAAACAGGTGATAATTATCACAATCAGCAGATTACAGGCCCATCCCGGCCCAAAACACTATGATAAAGTGAGCAAGCACCATACCCAGGGTTTTTTTTCCACACTCTACACCACCGGTGTATACATGCGAGGAAATTTTACAAAACAATCCAATGAAATGAGAAGGGCTGCAGCAGGCAATATAGACCAACATGTGCAGGAGGGTGAGGATGTGAATGCTGCCGAACAACCCTCAGTGAGGAGACAGAGAAGACTGTACAGACCCAGGGTAACCTACCAGGGGCTACATGAGCTTTAGATAGTGGAGTGCTATGGGGTGGACAGAGACCTCCTACAGCAAATTGTTGAGCTGTGCCGGCCACACCTGACACATCGAACAGGCCAAGGGAAACCCATCCCAGTGGATACCTAGGTATGTGTAGGCCTAGGTATACTAGCCACAGGTACGTCCCAAAGCACAACTGTGGATATCATGGGGATCTCACAAGCATCTGCATCCAGAGTATTCCACCAGTTCCTGGATGCCATGTTACCAGATGCCAGTGAGCACGTACATTTCCTCAACACACAAGGTGTTGACCAGCAATATGCGTCCCTTCCACCAAATGGCAGGCTACCCTGGGATAGTGGGTGCTATAGCCTGCATGCACGTACGCATCAAAGCACCACTCGGAGAGCGGGGTAGGGCCTACATTAACCACAGGGGCATCCCCTCCATCAACTGCCAAGTCATATGTGATGCCCAGGGCATTATACTGAATGCGTGTGCTGGCTGCCCTGGAAGCTATGACAATTCTGATATATGGCATCTGACGCAGCTGTACTACACCTTTTTCCAATATGGACATCCCCTATGGTCACCTAGTGGGGGATGCTGGGTACCCATTGGAGCCGTGGCTGATGACACCCATCAGAAATGCACACACACCTGAACAACTAAGCCATAATGAGGCACACGCACAGGCAAGACATATAATTGAGCATGTGTTTGGGATGCTCAGGTCACGGTGCTGGTGTCTGGACACATCCGGTGGAGCTTTGCAGTATTCACCAGCTACATGCACCCAAATTGTTATGGTATGTGCTATGCTACACAATGTGATCCTGCGGAAACAGCTGCAGCAGGAACAGCATGGGGCAGGGCCACACAACCCCCCACCAATTCCAAGGCCTGTACAGGCACAGAGTGACTCGGAGGAGGAACTACCTGAGCTGAACCCAGTAGGCAGAAGGAGGTGTGCCCAGTATGACCTGGCCTTGGCAAAGAGGCAACGCATAGCATATGCACTGACACAGTAGGTACCCAGGGAATGTCACCCTCTCTGACTCGCACAGACAGTAAAAGGGTTGCCAAACATGAGACTACCTGTGCTCAGCCATGTATAGGAAGTGCACTGTGAGCATCTGACATAGGCAGCCCTCCAGCACCATCCTCAGGTCTAGCACACCCTCAAGGTAAGTTAATCAACCTACCAATTGGCAATTGTATTAGAATGTGTTTTTACCTGTAGCTATGGTATGGATGTGAGCATGCAAGGGAATTTGGTGGCCGAATGTTAGGGCAGCGGACAGTACACGTCCATAGTGGCATCATGACATCTGTAGCACATACCGGAGTCACAGTAGTAGCCAGTAGTACACAGGGTGTCCTAATCCACTGTAGTAATGGACTGAACATCATGCGTGTCCAATATACAGCCCACACAAGTCTCAACCAGCTGGACAGGTGTAGACCAACACAGACAAATGCTGTACAATGGCCTCTGAATATGCCCAATGGATGACCCCCCCCCTCACAGACTACAGCAGGCCAGGAAGTTGGATGTAGGTTGTGAAGGCTAGGAAGTCTGAAACTAATATGTTGGTAATTAAACCTACGATCTGGAGTACACTGGTATGCCTCTAGCCAGCAGATTAGGTAAGTCCACACGCTGAAATGGAGTACCTGACATACCAGTACAGTAGTAACAAAAATGTACTGTCAGCTGTGCCCCCCTTCCAATGTACACATGTAACAGTCACGTGCGCCCCCCCCACGGTGCTGTGTAGGATTGTGGATACAGTTGGATGTCCCCCCACTCTGTGTAGAAATGTAGCAACAGTCAATGCCACATGACCAATGGATACCCTGCAGACACAGCATGCCACCTGTCTGTGTACAATGCAGAGGTCGGCACCACAGTACTGACTACCCGGACATGTAACACATGCGATCCAGTTGACCATACTGGGCATGCTCAAACACAGGAAGGTATGAAGGTAATGTCAGTCGACAACATGCGGAACGGTCATACTGGGCATGCTCACACACAAACACAAGACGGCCAGGTCTGCAAACACCAGTGGTCCGGACATATCTGCTGGTACATTGCTATACTGTTGGATGACTGTGCTCTATGGTATGTGTGTGGTACTGTCTATTGTTTGTAAATTTGCCATGGTGTATTGGTAATTCACATTAGCTATGTGCATAGGGTGTTGCTACCAACACTTGCAAAGGATGGTTCTTTGTTTGCGGCCAGAACAAGGCCTTTGGATACGGAGTAAGGCACATTGCAGCAGCTGGGAGCAGTTGTGCGTGGGTTTGCATGGTGCTAAGCACTGCTGACCTCTGGTTACAGCTTCTTATACTTGTTTAGACTCCACATTTCTTTAACAGTGCAATACTCGCATACTGGTTGCCAAACACGCTTACACCTGCTTGCTCCCTCACTTGCACATGCACGGACATTGGTGCTTGCATTTGTCACTCATGCTGGGTGGGCGTGATCCCTTGTGATGCCTATTACATCGGACTACATGATTATAGTATCGGGTATGGCTGACCATTAGGCTACGGCATGGCGTTCGACTGTATGGAATCGGCGGCCTGTCCAGTGAGTTAATCATATTATATGCATGTTCCTCATACAATCTGCTCCCATCTGGCTGATACATGGAAACCGATACTCTGCAATGCAGACAAATGTGTTTTGGGAACCACATCCATCTGCTGGGTCATGCTACCACATACCTATTGTAGGTTTTCCACCTTTTAAATTGGTTGAAGTGAGACTTTAGGATTAATACCTGGTCCCACTTTGCATGGGACAGTCCCTCCTTAGCCGTATGTGTCATGCAAAAATAATCTAGGCATAGCAAATGTCCTGATTACAGAACAATATTATATTCTACGTTTCTCTAATAGTTGCATGTAACAGTTATTGTATATATGAAACTTCTATATGTTATGTGAAGTTGCATAAGCAACTTGACTGCTGCTAGACTAAGCTCTGATTTGTGCTGATACGTATAATTTTGTACTATGCATGGCTGTAGATATGTTCTGACCTGGTACGTCTGACATTTCTATGGAGCAGGTCCCACTTTGGCCATTTGGAAAGGTGGCAGCCCTACAGGACCTATGTGTAGAGATGTCATATTTGGCAAGGCAACAAATACCCACAGCCAGTAGAAAATTGATTACTTCACCGGTTTGCATAAGTAAAGGTTATTCTTGTAGCATTATAGTTGCTAATACTGTTTCCTATAACATCTAGGTGTTTCAGATACAACATAATTGTTTTATGCAACCACTACAGACAATATATGGATTCTTTGCCCGAAATCACAGGCCATGTGCCATAATAACATTCATTTTGCCCAGAGGGGAGTGTCCCTCACAAAGGCGAACAGGTGGTAACCCCAACCTATTATGCTATCATCTACCTAAGGGAGTCGGCGGAATATGCGCTTTCCATCACTAGCAGACTTCACATATGAATGGGGGAGAATGAACACTGAATCAGGGACACTGCACAACACCCTCAGGGACACATTTAGATGATTAGTTCTATTAACCTGACATATTTACAGTCACAGGGCATATGTAGTCATTCACATTTGCCAAGGTACATGCTGTTTATGACTTATACATGTTGTCATTAGTCATTACGTTTATTCCGCCACATGTCCACCTAATATCACTAGTTCTGGAAGGGTTTAGTTAGGACTGTGTTAGATTCTGATTCTTAATGTCGGACATCCAAGATAATCAGGTACAGGGCACTGATATAGTCCCTATGTGTTCCCCCAATGGTTTACAGACTATCACGTAGATGTGCTCTTCAGGTTTGGGAGGTATTGGCGTCTGCTATGCCCACATAGGAATATTAATTACTTCCACGGGGCGGGCCTAATACATCTCTGCCAACCAACACCTGCACATCTAGGCCCATTATTGTATACCCATGATTCCCCTACCTGACACCCCTCTACAGAACTCATGACTCATACTTACTGTGAGCACAGCTGGGATATGAACACACTTCTACACAATGCACACTCTCCCTGTCTCGGGACACATGTACGTTTTGTCAAACCATGTGTTATCAGACTTACACAACCTACTGTTCCATGTACAGCAACATCCTGGTCGCATCAATCATTATTGGGTTGCCTATAAGGGAAATTTTTGGTGTCCCACAAGGGACCCCATGATCCATGTTTAAAGTGTAGACCTTTCAGATCTCTCCCAGTGGTAGTTTCCTGCTGGTGGTCTGGAAAGCAGTGGTATATTTACCTTTATTGCATGTCTGTATGTCTCAACGGCCTAGCTGGGGTGGTGTGGGAGGTAGACGTTAGTTGACTGGACCTCCCACTAACATATGCCTGGTCTGAACATATGTTACCCGTAATTGCTGTAC